>NW_004949168.1:316376-337585 GCF_000317375.1 Microtus ochrogaster | reverse complement strand
CCGCGCCGCGCCGGCGCCGGGCGGCAGGATGGGCTGTATCCAAAGCATCACCTGCAAGGCGCGGATCCGGCGCGAGAACATCGTGGTGTACGATGTGTGCGCCACCATCGACCAGTGCCCCACGCGCATCGAGGAGACCTCGCCCATCGTCCTGCGCTACAAGACCCCTTACTTCAAAGCCTCGGCCCGCGTGGTCATGCCCCCCATCCCCCGCCACGAGACCTGGGTGGTGGGCTGGATCCAGGCGTGCAACCAGATGGAGTTCTTCAACACCTACAGCGACCTGGGCATGTAAGCGACCGGCCACGCCACGCGGCCCGGGGAGCGGGGTCCTGGCCCCTCTCTCCGCTCTCCATTCAGGCCCCTTCCCCAGCCCCTCTTATCGTTGTCCCCATCTCTCTCTGAACCTTCCTCTTGCCTCCCCACCCACCTCCCTCCTCCCTGCGCTTTTGTTTCAGTGACAGGGCGGGTGACGGGAGGCTCCTAGCGAAGGCATTTTCTCGTTCTTTGCTTCTGACTTCCTCAGAAAGGCGAGGAGGATAGTGAGGGGCAGGAAGAACGCAACTGGGAGGGTTCGAGAGGCAAAGATGGGGTGGTTGGCGAGTGTCATGGGAGTTTGGGGGACACAGTTTGTGCTTGTGTGTCTCCCCTGGAAGAGTTTGGGGAGAGGAATGGAGTGCCGGGGGCGCATGGTCTGTGTCGTGCGTCCTTTGGAGAAAACCTAGCGGGCTTGAAAGAGAAGGTACAGGGTGTCCGAGTGGGAGTTAGAGATTCTGCCATCGCCCCCCAGGCCAGGGAGCATGGCGGTATCTTGGTCTGAAACCTCCAGCCCGGCAGAGAGCCTCTCTGGCGATGCGCCCCAAGGACTAATTCTGGGGCGGTGGGAAGCTGGAAGGCTCCCGGGCCAGGCGGAACTGGTGGCCTTGTGCTAGCAGCCGGTTGGTGCGGCACGAGATGTTTCTTAGGCTCAAGGAAAGGATGAGTCTTTTCAACTGTCTGGGGTCTTTACTTTTCAAAACTTTCCTAATTGCAGCGCTGGTAGGGATTCCCAGGCGCCCACCGCCGAATCCAGTCAGCTGGCTGGGAGCTCTCCAACTTCCTTCAGCAGCGCTGGTTGGTGCGCGCTGAGGGTTTGTCAGCTGCGGGTGCACCTAGATCGCCAGGGCTCTGCCGCCACCAGGGGCAGACATCCTGCCCTGGAACCGCAGGCTTTGGGAGGTCGCGTTCTGGACTTTTTTACTTACTAAATTTTCGTGTGCCCTCCAGTCCCTTTTCAGAAGGAGACTCCGTGCACTTGGCGACCATAGGTGGCTAGGAGATTTGGGGCCTGAATTCTGCCCCCTATTACAGCGTCAGTCTAGAACACCCTAATTATCAGATTGTAGCCTTTAGGGAAACCCCTTTTCTGGAAATCCAACCTCATTTCACTTCTTAAATCTAAAATTTCAAGATTTACCTATTTAAAATGGATATGGGATGCGGGAGTTCGCGTTTTAAAAGGTCAAATCATCTTTTTAGCAGCCGTCTTGGGGCTTTTTCTTGCACTCTCAGAGCATGCAAGTTAACACTAGTCATAGGTGCTAAGAGGAATTTTGACAGATCGTTTTGTTTCCTTTTCCTCCCAGAGTTTGCACTTTGCTCTTTAAGCATAAAAGCTCAGTGGAGAAAACTGGTTGGTGGTGAAGAAACGTGAACCCTGCTTTGCAGTATGGCTAAGCACACTGTGTTCTTGTCTCTCCGGAAGTGAGAGAAATGGGAGACATATTTTTTTGGGTGAATCATTCCATCTAAAAAGACACAACCTGAAAAGAGTGGGGTTTTTTTTCTTTACACGTGTGTGTCAGAACTGTTTGTTTTGTTTCTTTACACGTGTGTGTTAGAACTGTTTGTTTTGCATGGGCCTGTTTGAAACTCACTCTTTTCACCCAAGTAAGAGAAAACCTGGCTAGGGAAGAGGGCATCTATCTGATGCCCCTGGCCTCACCCTGATTGGAGGGGGGGGGCAGTAATCTTTCTGGAGACAGTCACAAAGCGTGAATCCCTTAGTAAAGGGAGCATGGAGGAACTGAGCAGGAACAGCCCCACATTTCCCATGACTACACAAGAGCGACCTCTGTGGCCTCAAGTCCCCTTGCAAATCAGTAAATACAAAGCATATGTATAATATACATATATATGCTAATTTCTTCTATAAAATATATCCTGCCAAAGAAGTCAAGTTGAGCTGTAAACATATGATAGCAGAACTTCCTTCTGTCTAGGGGAGGGTGTGTCTACCTTGGAATCAGTTTGCACAGGCATGAATTCCTTACAATACAGTACCTTGACATACCCTACTGAATTCTTACATTTGGGTTTGGAATGATTTTGCTTGTTTCATTTAACTTCTACTTTCGATATTTTAAGATTGCTGGCTTCTGTGTTGTTCTTGCAGGGAAGCAAGAACAGTCCCCCAAGAAATCATAAATTGCATTATTATAGATTTGTATCCAGAGTCAACTGATCTCTTTGTGGTTGTAATAATTGCTATGTGTTTAGGGCCACTTTGGAGCCTAGACGTTACTGAACCAGTTTCTACAGAATATTTAGGCACTGAAAACTTTGCCAATGTAAACTTTTTAATGGGACCTTGTATGGCACAGAAGTCACTGTCGCCTGCTGGTTGGTTGTCCTGACTGCTTTCACCAGTGCCATGAGCGGCAGACACTGCAGGCTGGATTTTCAGCATTCTGTCACAGAAGCACGGCCCAGGGAAGTTTGGGTTAGAAGGGTGCCCTTTTGAGATTTTGGAAAGAATTGTGCAGTATGAAACCCACAGCTAAAACAGCAAGAGACGTCTGGTTCCAGGATTGAAAGAGAACATGGCTTTGTGCTTTAAATGTTGAACTTCCTCCAGGTAGGGAGAGCATAGAATTAGGTTTCATTATGGCATTTTTCAAACAAAATTTTTGCCGCTGTTTCTCTTTGCACGCCCCCCACTAGTCCTCTTCCCTTCCTGTGCCTTTTGACCCCTGTAGCCTCCTTTCTACCTTCCTGTTACATCTGACCTTTTGACCTTTCCCCCTTTTTCTCAATAGTTCTTGTTCCCCTCTTGTGGCCTCCTACCTAAGTTTCATAGTCTATAAGAGAGAACATGAGAATTTGGGGAGGGGTTGTAGTTGTTTTGGAGGCTTGTTTTGTTTTGGTTTTGTCTTTCTGAGTCCAGGACACTTACTTTAAAATGATCCTTTGTGGATCCATGCATTTTCTTGCAGATTCCATAATTTTATTTCTCCTAATGGTTAAGTAAAATTCCACTGGGTGTATGCACCACGTTCTCATTCTCCATCCTTCTGCTGATGGACTTCTGAGCTAGTTCCATTTCCTTTTTCTTGTGAATAATGCAGCAACAGACATGGATATGCAGATATCTCTGTAGCTGGATATAGAATCCTCTGGGTATATGCCTAGGAGTGATGTGGTGGTTCTATGGTATGGTATGGTATGGTATGGTATGGTATGGTATGGTATGGTGTGGTTGGTGTGGTGTGGTACGGTTGGTGTGGTATGGTATGGTATGGTGTGGTGTGGTGTGGTGTGGTGTGGTGTGGTTGGTATGGTGCGGTATGGTGTGGTATTGTATGGTATGGTAATTCATATAGTAGTTCTATTTTAATTCTTTTTAGACAGTGCCATACTGACTTCCATCATGGATATACTAGGTTTACACTCCCACCAATACTGAATATGGGGTCCTCCTTGCCAGCATTTATTGTCATTGTTTTCCCTTGATCATAGCCATTCTGACCGGAGTGGGATGAAATCCCAAAGTGGATTTAATTTCCATTTTCAAGGGAAGACTTCTAAAGGAACATTTGAAGTCATTGATGGCGACGATGATGTAATTTGAACTTGAACTTAAGTGACTTAGTATTTCCCCAAGTGACTATGACAAGCCAGGTGACCACTTGCGGCTCTTCCTTCTTTCTGACTTGAGTCTGGTTAATGCGGTCTTCAGTGGGATGTTAGTCTTCCTCCTCCATCAAGAAGAGCCGCCGGCTTCCCAGTCAGCCTCCAGTGAACACATACTTACCAGGTGTCCTGACTTACAAGCACCACAGAGCAAACAATGGCTTTTGTAGTGACCTCCTCACTCCCTCGCACCAGGGAAACCAGTACTGTGCAGGGGGTGAAAAAAATGCCTTGAGAAGAAGAACCAGGAAGGGTTTTCTGAAGGCACAGTGTCTCTAGATGGTCTCTACAATATGGGGAACATCCACCAAAACAGAGAAACAAGAGGTTCGGGAGCAGGGGAAGAAAGTGTTGTAGAGGGCAAGGACTAGGCTGTGTGGAGCGTGCACAGACGGCAGTGGCTGGAATCTCGCAGGTAGTTGGAGCTTCTTGGGAAGCATCACAGAAGGTCTAGAAAAGGGAAAGTTAAGGTCAGCTCTTCATCACCAGGGGATGGTAGGAGTTTCTCTGTGCCTTCTTCCTACCTCTTGGGTGTGCAGAAACTGTCCAGCAGAGGCAGAAGAACAGCCCCAAGTCCTCAATCCAAGAGATTTCCTGGGTGAGGTTTGAACAGGAAGAGAGCTCTCTTGCCAGGAATGGGTGAGGCGAAGCTGAGATCAGGGGAAAGGCTGTGGGTAGAGAACCTCTTGCCTACATTGTCTTCTAGGATTGTAAAGGGAATCTTCCATGATCAGCTCAGACCAGCCAATCTGGAGAGCTTTAGCTTGGGTGAAATTTAGGAGGTCATAGCTCACCTTCAAGAGAGTCTGCTAGTTCTCCACTCTATCACTGCTGCAGCTGGTGAGCATCTCACTAGCCTCTATCTAGACCTGCTCACTCCCATCCACACTGCTCTCTATCCATTGAGAAACATGCTCCATTTGAGTTTTTAATTTCCATGTTTCTAACTCCAATAGACCTGCTTTTCCAGGTGGCTGACATCTTTCTGTCATAGTTAATTAATTAACCTCAGATTTTAGCACCCACACCCTTTCCAACTGCTCTGGCCTCTGTCTTACCTTAAATCTTACTCTATGTTATTCAAAATACATATTTCTCTTATCATTCTGTGCTTTCTCCTGGTAATTCCATCCATCCTAGTAACAGCAGATGCTCTCTCTCTGGTATGCAGCCAGCTACATACATGTATCTGTGTGTGGCTCTACTTGACTGTTGGAAAGGTATCTCAGGCTTAAGATTTCCACACTTAAGTTACTTTCTTTTTATCTCTTTTGATGATGTTGTTGTTGCTTAGTCTTTTGAGAATTATTGTGCCATGTAGCCCTACGTGGTCTGGTGCTCACGGTGAGGCCCAAGCTGGCCTGGAATCCATGACAATCCTGCTATGACCTCCTGCACACTGAGGTTACAGGGCTGCACCGCACCCAGCTTGGCTCATAAACGGTTGATCTCCACTGAAGCATTTGCCAAGTTTCTGCATCCGCAATCCTTGCCTGTCTTCATAAAGAATAGCTCCACTCCCTGCATTACAGAAAGCTAGAACATCTCTGTATCATTCCAGAGATTCCTCCACACATCCAGGCTACCATGAGACCTACTGACCCCACTCTCCATACCTGTGGTGCAGCCATTTCTGTGTATTAGTGGCTGTCATCTTGTGCTTTTCGACTGAACTTCCCCTCCATCCTTGTTCTTCTCCCCCTCCCCCCAGGCTCTTCCCACATGGCATGCAAAGATACATTATAAACACAGGTGTTATTACTCTCCTGCTTAAACTTTTTCGTAACTTTTGGCACAATGGGTATACAAAGTATAAACCACTTTCCACTCGGGATTTCTGTTCTTAAACCACGTCAGCCATATCCAGGTCTTCAGTGGAACTAACTCGACTCAGAGCTTCACCCCAGGCTGGCCTCTGTCTGAAATGCTCCACCTGCCTACCCTGTTCTACCTAGTTCCGGCTCATCATTCAAATCTCAACTGCCCCTCAGAATCCATCATTGACTTCACAGTTTCAATGAGGTTCTCCAGTTCTGCTCCTCCATAATGCCCTGTTCCTATACTTTATAGCAAGGGCGAGTGTAGCGGTTCACTTAACTTGTTACATGTATCATGAAAGTGGATATTATATCTGTTGTGTCCTCCATGAAAACTGCCGGGACCATAGATAATAGTCAGAAAGCATGTGATCTTGCTAAATATATGAGCCATTTTTGTCACTTTAAATCACCGGTGTCCCCCTTCAACAGATCATGTCTCTTCAAAATTAGCTTTACATGTGAACCCTCAGTCTAATCCACACAACTCCTGACACCCGAGGGAATGCTTGACAGGAGCACACAGCCTCGCTCCCCCATGCTTTGGTGTCCCTTGTGTTCTGTTAGACTTCACTGGAAGGTCTGTTTCTCAGTATCGGCCTTGTATCTTTCACCTCCCCCTCCTCCCTTCTGTGTCCTGGTCATCAAATGCTGAAGCCTCACTCTCATGTCACCTACCTGCTACAAAGTGGCACTTGGTGCCCACCCACAGAAGCTTGGCGTGGAATCCCTAAGCCCGTTGCTCCACCTGAACCCCTGATTCTGCACATCCCAGGATCTGTGGGAATGGTGACATAATGGTCATGCCTGGTTGAGTCGTGTCCCCCTTAGCTATGCTTGCTTTTTTGACACAGGGTGGCTGAGAGGGTGGCCCTCACTGTTAGGCATGACTTCTTTGAGCATTTTGCTCTTCAAAACCAGATCAGCCATTTGTCAGAGGAATCTACTGAGTCTCCTCCAGGCTGCTGGACCGTTACCCATGATCCCTTCCCGTGACAGACTCGTCCGGGGATCCTAGTCTAGAGCATCAGGTGGAAAGCAAGCGCGTGTCCTGCGTGCCCTTGAAGGGGAGATGGCCTAGCTCTTTTCCTCTAATCTCCTCCATCTCTGCAAAAGAGGAGCAGCAGAGGATTAACTGGTTTTATCAGCAAAGCATTAAGCTCACTGAAGATAAAGCCAACTCCCAAAGGGATAGAGAGTACACACGTGATTAGGGGAAAGGTAGAAGGAAGGAAACAAGATGTGCTTTGTGCCTGGGTGCCAGACTGTGGCTGCCTGGCCATGGTGGGAAGAGGGGGAACAGGGAGAGGGTCATTTGAGGGCACTGGACTGCAGGACACAAGTGACCTTCCACTGGGCAGCAGGAGTACATGATGTCTTTTGGGGCGGGTCTGAGGAGGCATCAGATTCCATCTTCCCAGGCTCCTTCTCTTGTCTACATTGTTGCATTAGGGAAAGTTGTCAGGGATGACAGAGGCCACCGTTTCTGTTCTGTTAACACTAAGCAGGAAGTGGCTACAGTTTAGCAGCTGATTATTATGGATCCCTTTAAGAGGAAAAAAAGCAAGGAGAAATAAGCAGAAGAGCATCCGGGTGAATATTAGAGAGGGGAAGAGCGCACGTAGAGCTGAGAGTCTCTGGGAGGGAGGGGCCAGAGCCTGAACTCCAACAGCAGAGATACCCACATTGTGAGATAAGCACCCACAGAGGTATTGTGGGGTACATTGCCTCTCATTCTTTCAGGCTCAAATCAAGATGGTGTTTAAGAATGGATCCCATAGTTGCGATGGATTTCAGTACAAAGCAGGTGGTGATGTGTGGGGAGAATGGTCCACACGGAAGAGTGCCTAGATAATCTGGTGGATTTGCTTGAGAAGAGGAGGCTCACTAACTAACACATGTTCTACATGTTAGAGGCCTGTGTATGTGCCACAATACTGAGCGTCTTTCCTATGTAGTCTCATATAAGCCTTATCCTGAAAAGAAGGGTCTCCTAGTACAAGGTACAGAGAGAGTCAGCAACCTGCCTGAGACCCGGCCAGGAAGCAAGCCTGTTGTTCCATGGCCCTTCCTTTTCTAATGGACCACTTTGCCTTCCAGGAAGGAGGTTCTCCAGACTTGCTCTGCTAAATAAAAATAATGAACTTAGTCTTGCTGCTTTTTTACTGATTTGTGCATTTCCTCGATAATTTGGAATTGAGTTCAGAGAGCGTGGTAGCAAATATCTTTGAGTCTCCATCTCATGTCCCCCCCCTTCCAGAGAGAAAGTTATAATAGTAAGAATCACATCTTCGTAGGAGGGTAGGAGCTCCATCCATGCCAGAGTTCATCTTCTGGGAACAGAGGTACCATCTCCAGCTCCCAGACTCCCCACAGTGGCCAGGCTGCAGAGTTTAGCTCTGGGCCTACAGCTCCCCTGTGGTCCTATGGATGACTTGGGGGAGAAGCGGGGAGAGAATGTTTTCTGGTGACTCTACCCTTAGGTATTCAGACATGTTTCTGGGTTCTACAATTCTTGAGCTATTCCTTTCATTAAAGCCCATCAGACCAGTGCTAGTGGGTGGACCCTGCTTCCAATTAAGCTCCAGGAAGCACACCAATTGGAACTAGTCACCATGCCAGCTTAAGATCTAGCTGCTGGCTCTCCAGCACAGAACCCGAGTCAGAAAACCTGGATTCCAGCGCCAGCTCTGAGACCTTTGGCAGGATCCTCCAAATTCAGTGTCTAGTCTGCTTGTACATAAATGAGCAATCATGTCTAGAGTTAGGCATCAACTGAGATGGAAACTGTGGAAAGGGATTCTAAACTGTGTGTGGTGTGCTGTGTACACGTTAGTTTGATTATAGCTTATCGGTTCATGTTATACTAGTCGGTGACTCCAGATAAGCCTTAAGGAACTGTGGCCCTGGGCCCTTGGCAGAGAGAATAACAGAGCTTTGAGGGGACCCCTGACATGGGTGTCTGCCTAGAAGTCTTCTCCAGACCTAGAGGAGGGAGGAAAGGCTCATTTTGTACCTCAAAGGCTATGTTTTCCACTCATGTTGAGAGGCAAGTGAGGAAGACACCCCCATTCCACCAAAAAGTCACTTCCCAGTTGCTCTCTAGATAGCATTCAGGACCCTGCTTTGAATTCCTGAACCTGAACCCCAAAGCTTAGCCACATCCTCAAGAGGGCCTCTGGCCCTACCCAGAAGCCTCCCTAGGTCATAGCTTCACTTACTTGTATTTAAGAAGCTACAGTGTACCCCATGCAAGTAGTTAGGGACAGAGCCCCGCTTTTTGTTGCCTAAAAAGTCATGAGTTTTTCATTCTAGAGAAGAGAGAAGACAGCATTTAAAATCATTTATGTCTTCAACTATTTTTGTTTGTCATTCTTTCCAAGCCATTTGCA
This sequence comes from Microtus ochrogaster, assembly GCF_000317375.1. NCBI lineage: Eukaryota > Metazoa > Chordata > Mammalia > Rodentia > Cricetidae > Microtus > Microtus ochrogaster. The sequence goes on along the minus strand of NW_004949168.1, from coordinate 328,425 downwards.
CAATTTCATCTATCTGTAAGGGGGTGTCCCATAATTGACCTTACAATAATCGTGAAACAGATTTTGGGACAACAGTTATTCCCTATTTTAGACAAGCAAGTAGAGGCTCAGAGAGCTGCCATAATGTGTCCAAGGTCATCTTGACAAATACTGGTGGAACCAGGCCGGGTGTGTGATCCTCCACACTCTTCCCCAGTGTCCTCCCACAAGTACACAGGAGTTGGGCTTGGGAGAAACTATCCTCAGCACTATGTGTATGTGTGTTGCTTGCTCTCAGCTTGTTTAGAGACGTCATTTATAGTCTACGAAAACCAGAGAGCAGAAAACAGGAACATCTAAATGTGTTCAACAAATGCAATGAGGAATTTCAGGCTGTCAGAGAAACACAGAGTAAATAAGGCTGTCTGATGGTCTGATGGTCCATGAGTGGGGTGGCTGTGTCAGTCCTGCCTCTGCAGCCTCCACTGGCTTAAACCCCTGGGGCCCGACCTTTCCCAGCGGGCTTGTGAGCCTGTGTCGGGCTCCAGCACTCAAAGGCCATCAGAGGTCTGGCTAATGGGAAACAGTAAATCGACATCCTCAGTCAGCAGCCACGGCAGCATCCTGAAGGGGCAGAGAAGCCAGGGCTGCCAGGGAATGAGTGGTGCAGGGAACAGGCTCCGGCAAAGCTGAGAGCTACCAGAGACTGGTAAATTAGATCTTGCCTTGCCCTCTGCCATGGGGATAAGGAGTGAGGGGGTGTCAGGAACTGGACTGTGAGAGGAAGGAGAAGCTTCATGGGGATCAGAGATGCTGGTTCTATGAGGAAACAGGATCAGACCTGCTCTCCTCCCCCCCCCCCTCTCATCTCTCTCTGTTTTGTTTTACCATGAGAGTCATACTATGAGCCTCCATTCCAAAATGGCAGTCTCCACCACACCTGAGCTAGGAAAATCGATTCAAGAACTGATTGTTTTAAATGACTCAGCGCTTCCAAATTTTCATGAACCATCTTCACATTGTTTAGAGAAGATAAGAGATTGGTGCCACCAAACTAAACCAAAAGCTCTTGCTGAAGAGGAGGAACTTTGGAACCAGGGAGCCAGCCTTTTCTATGGACACTTTGAGTGACTGACAAGTATCTCCCTTGCATGTATCCCTGTGCAACCATAACCAACTTACCCAACTTAGTGATTACAGAGCCATTTGCTGAAGGCTTACCTAGTGCCAAGTGTTTTATGCGCATAGCCTCTGAAAACCATTGTTTTCCTCGGAATAAAATAATGAAATAGGAATGAAGAGTTTCAGGTGTCATGTCTAGCATTGGGCAACTAGTGAAAGAGGCATAATTAGGAACAGATAAAACTAATTCTAATGACTATGATGAGCTGTTCGGAAGAGTTGAATAAATGGATGGATGGAGGGATGGATGGATGGGTGGATAAATGGAGGGATGGATGGGTGGGTGGGTAGATGGATGGATGGGTGGATAGGTGGAGGGATGGATGGATGGATGGGTGGGTGGATAGGTGGAGGGATGGATGGATGGGTGGGTGGATAGATGGAGGGATGGATGGGTGGATGGATGGATGGATGGATGGATGGATGGATGGATGGATAGGTGGGTGGGTGGGTGGATAGATGGAGGGATGGATGGATGGATGGATGGGTAGATAGGTGGGTGAATGGGTGGATGGGTGAATGAACATTGGATGTCCTGGAAAATGTCTGATTGCTTGCTAAGGAAACCTGAGAAACAAAATGTTTAAACCAAATTGGTTATGCCTAGTGTTCTTGCATCCGGCTGCCTAGTTCATTCAGCTGGTCAGGATCTGGTGCTGATGAGATCAAGGTCTTAGGAAGAGACCCAAGCATGTGAGCACCTGAGTCAGTACTCCTTGCTCTTCCATCTCCCTCCCCAGCCAGCTCTGGTTCATAGCCAGGTTTAAACTGACAACCAGGAAAATAGCTAGAAAATATGCAAGTGGTGGTTCAGCAGAATCCTCTTTGCCTGGCCAGATGGTAAACAGCATAGTAAACTATGTACCCCAGAAGCACACCTGACAGACATGCACGCTGAAGCCCAGAGAAGAGCAGGGTGAGAGTGTGAATGAGAACCAGGATTCAAACCCAGGTCTGCCTGATGCCGTTGCTGATGTTTCCCATTCCTGGGCCTCCCCACTGCTCTTTTAGTTTGTAAGTCAGCAAACGGGTTTTTACCTTCTGATTTTACACACACACACACACACACACACACACACACACACCTTTGTTTGAGGAGAGTCCAGGTCAGCTGGCAGAAGCATCACCTATATCAGAGAGGAAGCAGACAGAGCATAGGAGGAGTCAAGTCCCTTGGCAGCACAGAAGGAAGCTCAGATCAGCCCAAGGGATGTCTGCACAATTGCCAGGAGCAGAGACCAGCCTCGTGCCAGTGTCTGTACACAGTGATTAGCAAGCTAGAAAGGAGAGGGTCTCCCCAGAGACACCCATCACAGATGGCAGGAAATAGGAGGTCTTGGCAGCCAAGAGAGGCTTGACGTATGGAGAGACTGGGACTCAGCTAGGATGCCCAGCAACTCAGAACCCCTGTTCTCCAGCCGTCCCGTAGCTACCCCCACCCAGCCCAGGTGCTGATGGCGATCACGGACCTTCCTCCTGGATCCCTGCCCACAGACAGGCATGGTATCCTCATGTCCCCTGGCAGCTCCAAAAGAAACAAGATCCAAGTGGTGTCAAAGATGACAGATTGTGAGGGGGCCAAGGGCCCTCCCCTGACAGCAGGGCTCAGCTGGGAGGCTCTGGAGAGCAGAACAGATGGGGGGTAGTCTGACAGGGATATCCTAGCAGCCTGGGGACTCTGTCGCTGTTGTGGACTTTAGTTGGGCTTCATTTATTTTTTAACATTTTCTTTTTGTGTTAAGGGGTTTTAGTATAGGGACCTAATAATGCTGTGTCTGCTTACTCTAATGGAGGTGGGCTGGGAAGAACAGGGAAGTATGGGTCCAGGCCACTCTCTTGTGCTTTGGTCTTTTGGGGACCTAAGATGAGTATAGAGGAACCCCTTCAGAAGGGAAAGTATAGACCTCCCAGCAGCATCTCACAACTCCCGAACTGTCATCTGTGCCTTTTCAGGCCACATCTCATGAGGACGCTAGAAATCCAGGGCTACATCAGGTGATCAGCCTCCTGTACTTGACCCTCTTCCACGCCACTCTCAACATCTGCACTAAGTCCTGGTTCCTGCCTTCCCTGGAGGAAGAGGCAGCCTCAGAGCTCATGGGCAACTTAGACCCCCACTCACACCACCTATGCGACGTGGTTCTTACAGGTCCCGTTACTCCAAGAGCCCCTGAAGTCTGGTTAGCCTGTGATTTGCTACTGTTTGTTTTGTCAAGATCTGCTCGATCTGGTGTGTGTGTGTGTGTGTGTGTGTGTGTGTGTGTGTGTGTGTGTCACAATTTCTCGCTGTCTAGCTCCCACCCGCCGCTTTCTTTGGACCTGTCACCTTTTCAGACTCTTAGGCCTATTTGGTCTCCTGAATCCTCTGACTTTTCGTTGGTTCCCTCCCTTGGATTCACCCACCTGAGGTTGAGAGACAAATGCAGAGGGGGCCACAACCCAGCAGCAACACCACACACCCTGAAAGCAGGATCTCCTGCCCTGCTGGAAGCCCATGAACTACAGAGTCCACACATTCCAGAAGAAAACTCACTCCTGAATGATCTTTAAAGAAATTTACCTGTGAAACTCTAGTTCTGAATCCCCCAGATTGGGCCATAGTGTTGAGGACTCGGAGTAGGAAGGGTTTGGAATCCAAGGAGAAAGCAAAGAGGAAGAGGGGGATTTAAGTCAAGCTTTGCCTTTTTCCATAAGCACAAACACTGGACAATATTCTAGTATAAATGTTGCTGGTTAAACTAGTAGAATGGCCAGACAGAAAGACATGGGTGAAACACCCACTTTATGTCCGTGGGGATAGGTCAGGAGCTAGATATATCTGGAGTTCAAGAGCAAAGACCAGTTTACAAGGTAGCACTTAAATTCTAGGGCTTTTAAGACTTGAGTGCTTCCTGTCTTGAGTGTCTGAAGCTGACTCACATGACCCAGCACAAAGCTGGTGAAGCTCCTTGGCCTCTAAGTTCCAAACTAGATCACAGTCCTGCCTCTGGGTTACAGCATCAACCTTCCACATGGTTTGGAGTTGTTTCTGTAGATGTTTTAAAAGAAGCTGTGTAGAAGATTCAACTTGTTGAAAATGTTGCAGAGGGATTCTGTGTTTTAGATGATTCCATCTTGAAAATGTTGGGCAGATGTTCTATGTTCTAGATGATTCTATCTTGAAAATGTTGCGGTGGTATTTTGTGGTCTAGATGAGTCTATCTTGAAAATGTTGCACTACACAGGTGTTCTATGTTCTAGATGATTCTATCTTGAAATTCTTGTAGTGGTATTCTGTGTTCTAGATGACTGTATCTTGAAAATGTTGCACTGCACAGATGGTCTATGATCTAGATGATTCTGTCTAGAAAACGTTGCTCTGCACAGATGTTCTATGTTCTAGATGATTCTATTTTCTTGGACTGCCAGTTATGAAGATCTGGTGAAGTGTCTCCCTATTCTAGAAGTGTCCATGACTCCTTTTTCTGTTTTTACTTTTGTTTTTTGTTTTTTTTTAGGATGAGTCTTATGATTTGAGCTTTCAGTTTTTGCTTCACTTTTGACTCCAAGGAATTTATTTTGCAAACTTAACCATGCATTAAGAAGAAATTTGTAATGGGAAGATTTTCCAAGATATTTAGCTTATTATGGTTTGCTTACTAGATTCATCATTACTCAGTTATGGGCAGTTATTACTCTTTCTGGAGTGAGTGAATATTTTTTAAATAAATTTTTGTTTGGCAGCACTCTTAAAAGAAGTATTGTGTCTCAGCATTCTGTATTCAGAATTGAAATGAGAGCCAAGGTACCAGGAGACTTCTGACTGAGGCCAAGGTCAAGGGAGCCCAGCAAATTACCCCACCGTGCACTTGACACAACCCACAGAGGCATACTGATGCCTCAGCAGATCTACTTTTGCTGAAGTATTACAAAGGACTCTGATGAATGACAATGATCTTTGTCACCCAACTGTACACATACTGTAAGGCCAAGATTACTATGGCAAGCCAGAAGATTCTTCTAGAAAGGAACCTGCATTCCTAAGATGCCTCCAGGCCCTACTGAAGCCCAGCAACCCTCAGTGTCTCTCTGGAATGTCAGAGACACCAGCAGCTGGCTTCAAGTTTTACTGCACCTGCTCTCTGGCCTTGCATCAAGGGCTCATTTTGCACTGGCATTTGGCTTCAGGCAGGCAGGAGCTTGTCTGCTTCCTTCTTTTCCAGATGGCTCCGAGAAAGACCAGCAGAGGAGGGGGGGGGGGGGGGGATAGAAACTAGGACCAGGAGGCAAATTCCCTGCCATTTGGAAGATGCAACCAGGGACCCCTGAGGAGGAACACATGCCTAAAGTCAGCTTGGCACTTGATGATCTGTCTCTATGTGGGGCAGGGGAGCAGAGCACAGGAATCCTGTGCTGGGTTATTCTGGGATGCATGCGGAGATCTCAGGTTTGTTGGAGCCATATAAACCTACACTCTCATAAACAAATGAGCAAACAGGCAAAGAAACAAGCTAAAAGGCCAGGCTGTAACCAGGACTCGTAGAGTTGCTTGCATGTGTTGGTTCTATGGAGCCCCTACGCGCTGTTAGAGGTTGGATATGGAATTACCTTTTTTCATAGAACCAGTGGGCAAACCAGGGTTCAGCAAGAATTTAACAGACAGGTTTGTGCGGTGAGGAAGTACTCACACTCCCCATTGGATTCCACACTGAGTGTCCCCTTAAAAAGCTGGCGGGGGGGCTTCAGAAGCTAAAGGACCAGAGATCTTAGTGCAATTCCTTTATATCAAAGGTAAGGAAACAGATTAAAAAGAAGGTGAACTTCCCAAGGTCACTCAAAAAAAAACTAAGAAATCTTCAAATGATGGAGCTTCTTGTAAAAGTCTGTGTTTTGAAATATTTAATTAAGTTAATTTTATTTTCATTAGTGTTAACATTTCTCTTAGAAACCCACTTTATCATGGTTGACAAGTCTGTAGGAATGACCCAGCCTAATAAACAATTAATTGTATGGGGAGAAAGGATCTTAGACCCCATTTTCATTTTTGTCTGCGCCTCTTGGTTCAAAGACACAGAATGGGTTGTCTCCTCTCATTTAGTCTCCATTAAAAGAATCTGAACTGTAAAGTATCTGTCACCAATACTTAGTAACAAGCAAAATTCAGAACAAGGAAGAGGGGGGAAAGAAGAAGAGAAAGAGATGCTAACTGTTTACACAAATTTTAACTCATTTAAAGCTCATTCAAATTCATAGTACCTCCATTCCATATGCAAAGAAATGGGGGCTTTTGAAAGATGGTGTAATTTTTCCAAGCTTGCACTGAAAGAATTCGAAATGAACACCGGATCATCAAGCATATGGGTGTTTATCTTTGAGGGGAAAAAAAGTAAATATCAAATTGTAAGTAAGATTTGAAAACACTGTAAACAGCCAATAGTTGGAACATTTCAAACAAAACCATTACAAACACTCTTCCCAAATTGAAACTGTACAAAATGTATTCAAGATTCATCTACAAGCCAAAAGCTCCAAAATCACTAAGGCATTGAGTTCCTTAAGTTTCAGCTCTCTGGGCCTCTCATAGCATCCCATGCATCCCTCAGAGGTTTCCTGGTAGGCAGAACACAGTACTGAGTAGCCACCGCTGTTAAAGTTAGAGGTCTAAGTTAGCAGAAGGGTGTGGCTCAGTAGAGATGAGCATGAGATCCAGAAGCCAGCAGTCAAGAATTCATTACCCCTGATTCTCTTTCATAGGAGACAACATATAGAAAGCATGGGCCAAGGAATCTCAGTAAGTAGGTTCGAATCCTACCCCAACTACTTACTAATCTCTCTGCCTTTGCTTTCCCATCTAGAAGAATAAATAGTAATGGTCCTACTTCATAAACTTGTTGGCAAGATTAAATGAGTTAACATTTATAGAGTGCTTCAAACAGTACCAGAGACACTGTAGATGCAATGTTTTGTTAAACTTTTTAAAGAAAAGATGGACACCAAGGGGTATCATTTTCTTCAGTTGTCCATGCTCTAGCAAATAATCTTCCAAATCCTCCCCTAAAAAAGAATAGATAGACAAGCATTTATTGCAGATATGTTATAGTTCAGAAACTGTGTTGGGTAAATTTTCATGCTATGAATCATCTGGCTGGTTTGGAATTACCTAGGTATGCACCCAAGGACTTAATACAAGCACATCCACCATGGGCTTCCCAGTTAGGGAAGACCACCCTGAGCAAGATAACCCAATCAACCCATGAAGACCTTGACACACTGTGTATGTATACCTTTGTATCCAGCCTTCTGCAAGAGGGATATTGCCAGTTCCTTGCAATATTCTTATGCTTTTCACTTGGCCCAGAAGCTCAAGCCTAAGTCATCCACAGCTCTGGAAGGACCTTACCATTTCCCCTGCTTACTAATCCCACCTAGAAGTTACTATCCTGGCATGGCAAACCACAGCATGCCAATAAGAGATTGTATTTCTGACCATCGACAGCCCTAAAGTTATCTGCCATTATCACTGTGCAGGTACAAACTTTCCTACCCTAATGTCTGGCAGGTTTCCCTATGTCATACTGAGTTCAGCTTCCTTCCCTGCTACGCATCTTTCCAGAGCTGGGCTCTTTTGAACATCTTAGACCTGTTCTCTCGTGAATCTAGCCAGGCAAGAATCAACTAAAAAAGCTCAGGATTCTGGGAACCCTGATAGCTTTTATGTGTGTTTTGGGTGGTGTGAGGACCATGGCATCAGACCTAAAAGAAACTATAGGCCATAAAAAAGAATAAAGTGGCAGACTGAGCCTGAGTACAGAATAGAGAAAGAGATGAGAGATCTGAAATGGATAGTGAAGATGACCTGCTGCCTCCTTCTGGCTCGGAGTGAAGCCCAAGCCAAAGTTAGTTGCTGCTACCTTTATCAAGATCAGTGGTTCTCAACCTGTGGGTCATGACCCCTTTGAGGGTTGAACAACCCTTTCACAGGAACTATATACCAGATATCCTGCGTATCAGACATTTACATTTACAATGCATAACAGCAAAATTACAGTTCTGATGTAGCAAGGAAAATAATTTTATGGTTGAGTGTAGCAAGCTTTTTCTTTGGACTTTGAATCGCCAGCCCCCAAATAACAACAGAGAGAATTCTTACTAATTATGAAAGCTTAGCCTTTAGCTTGGACTTGTCCCTAACTAGCTCTTATAACTCAAATTAACCTTCTATTAATCTACATTTTGTCAGGTGGCTTTTACCTTTCCTCAATTCAGCACATCCGGTTTGTTCTGAGCCTGCTGGAGAAATCCATGCACCTGGATTCCTCTCCTTCCTTCTCTTCCTCTCTCTCCCCAGAAATCCCATCTATTCTCTCCTGCATACCCATTGGCCATTCGACTCTTTTATTGGGCCAGTCAGAAGGCTCCTTAGGCAGAGACACATCTTTATACAGTATACACAAATATTCCACAACAGTTGGAGGTGACCACAACACGAGGAACTGCATTAAAGGGTAACAGAACTAGGAAGGTCAAGAACCACTGACCAAGAACTTGACTGCTATGTCTCCTAGGATTGATGCCTTGTAGGCACTGAGTGTGAACATTAGCTTATGTACACCCTGACCCACTGTGTGTTCTCTAACTTCCTTTCTAAACCATCTTGGGAACTTCATAGGCTTCAGCCTCCCGCCCTCTTAACTTCATATCTTTGCTTTTGGTACAGCGAAGCACGGATCTCAGAGCACTGTTGCTGGTAACTGAATCTTCTAACACCAGTAAATAAAAACAACGCACTTTCTTTCCATCCCTGTTTATGCCCAGAGAACCACATCATCCTAAGTGTGCCCATCAGTTGATCCTTATTCATTATTTTATCAAATAGCTTTAAGATTTATAGTAACCGCTATCCTAAACATAGTGGGGGGGGGGAACAATGGAAATCTATAAATTTAACTCAGAGGTAGATAAACATAACACTTGGTGTCCTCGAGAACCATAAAGCCATGATGAAGAACAGAACTTAATCCTTGGGGTCAAAAGCCTTTGCACAAAAAAAAAAAAAAAAAAAAAAAAATGGTGGTCATAGTGAACTCTGAGGCCCAAACCCCCTGCATTATCCTCAGGGAAGATACTGAACCAGCCAAGCAGTGCTGATTCTTGTCCTTCACCGAGTCCTGTGTTCCTAGCATGCGTTCATCTGCCGCCTTCCCTTTGCTCCTCTCAGTGGTGTATGAGGAGCGCAGGGAAGGTAACATCTCTATTGCACATGAAGAAACTGAGGCTGAGGCTCTGAGAAGTTTTATGATTTGTCCAAGACCCCGGGGAGCAGACAACAGACTAACAAAGTGTCTCTGCCTCACTGCCCACCACTTGCCTACATTCTCCCACTAGCCTTCAGGTTCTGAATCTGAATACCAGCTTAAGAAAAAGGTGTTAGTCACCTTTTCTTTGGAAAGCTTGAATGGGCTTCCCTGAATGCCAAGAATGTGTCTGATGTGAGCTTGTCTCTGAATCTGTAGAAGTTGCAAGACTGGACATTTTGCTGACTTTGGCTAAGGAAATAAATCGTGGCCTACCTTCGCCTCATAAAGCAGCTAGAAGGGACTTTGGAGAAATATCTGACTTATGTCTTTCTTCCTGCAACCCAGAGGCAAGTGAATGTCTCTGTGCTGTGTTCCCAGTGTCTACTGAGAAACCTCCTTCCCTGTTAAAGGCTAGACAGAGTGCGTGGTTGGCCTCGGGCATCAGCTTGCAGAGTGCTGGGATGGAAGATGCCAGGCATACTTAGAAGGCTGGATTGGGCAGTGACGTGGGATAACAAAAGTTCCTCGACGTCACATCTCCACCCCCGGGTCTGTGTTGCATGGGGCAGTCCTCCAAATTGTGTACATGAGTCTGGAGCCGCTTTAACGGAAGTGAGAGGAGTCAGGAGCAGAGGTGGTGACTCCTGCATCTTGGCTTTCTGAATCTGTGTGTGTCAGAGAGCAGTTCAGCCTCAGTGTCCTGGGCTAGCCTTAGCAGTGATGACTACAGCGAACTCTTTCCATTAGAGAGCATTTCTCCAGCCTCCTTTCTGTTCTCTTTGGTATAGTTTGTGTTTCGGTTACTTTTCTTGTCTGTAACAAAATACCTGACCAGAGCGACTTAAGGAAGGAAGGTGTTGCTGGGCTCCCAGCCTGAGGTGCTGGATGATGGTGCAGGAGCTTGACACAGCTGCTCAGTCACATCTACAGTTCAGGAAAACAGAGGCTCCTAGACTTTGTTCTGTTCCTGTGACTAAGGCCATGGCCAAAGGCAACTTGGCCAAAAGCAATTTGGTTTGTGCATCCTGAGTCACAGTTCACTGAGGGAGGCCAAGGCAGGAACTCAAAAGTAGAAACCTGAAAGTAGGAACTGAAGCAGAAACCATGGAAGGATGCTGCTCACAGGCTTGCTCCTCAAGTGGCTTGCTCAGCCTGCTTTCTTTTACAACCCAGGAGCACCTGCCTAGGGATGGTGCCATGCACAGCGAACTGGGCCCTCCTCCATCAATCATTAATCAAGAAAATGCCCCACAGGCTTGCCTGCAGGCTGATTCATTGGGGACATTTTCTCAGTTGAGGTTTCCTCTTTCCAGATGACTTTAGCCTGTGTCATGTAGGAAAAAAAAAAAAAAACCCTAAGCAACAAACAGAAAGTATCGAGTGCTGATTGTCGGCTCTCATTCTCCTTTTCTTCAGTCCAATACCCCAGCCCCCTGAATAGCACCCACCACATTTAGGGTTGGACGTCCCACCTCAGTTACTCGAATCAATAAACTCCCTCACAGGATGCCCAGAGGTTTATTTCCATAGTAATTCTAAATTCCAACCAGCTGACAATTAAAATTAACCATTGTGGTTTGAGATGCAAAGAAGTGGGTATGAGGGCAGGCATGTGCCTTCAAAATAAAATTAAGTAGTTCTCCCACATTCCACTCTACTCCTGAAGCCTCAGAGAAACCCCAAACTTCTTCATGAACAAGGACAAGAAGAGGGGTTGCCTCCTTATGGGAAGAATGGGTCCACAGAGAAGCCTCTGGTCAGTACCAGGACGAAGGGAGAAAGGTTTCTCCTAGGAAGGAATGGTGATGAGCCTCTGTACCTTTGAAGTGCTCTACTGCAACTGGAGATGTGCCCCAGGGGAAGTTAGTTTACACCTCTTTACTGAAGAAAATAGCTGGGATTTCAAAGATAAACAGCCACCCACGCCCTGTCTATCAACAGGGCGGAGAGCCTGTTAAGATGAATGGAGACCTCTCTTTTCTCGACTCCCCACCCACCCGCCCTATCACTCTCTGATCCTCCCTGCTCCGTCAGGAGGACACCAGCCACTGCCTCCCCATCCCTGCCTCTCACCTTTGGAAGGAGGCAGATCAGACTTGGGCTAATCCTTTCGTGCTCAGGTGCCTCCCTTGCCTAGAAGCAGTTTAAGGGTTCCTGTGACTCTGGATTTAAAAGGCTTCCACTTCCTACAAATTTATTGCCACCTGTTGATTTCTTTTCCATGACACCCACATCAGGATCATTCATAAGGAGGATTAGACCACTCCTAGACCCCTCCTCCCTTGCTTGAGCTTGCTCCCATTCAAAAGAACTAAGCCCAGATCTAAAATTTCTCTCTCTCTCTCTCCTCTCTTTCTCTCTTCTCTCTCTCCCTCTCTCCCTCTCTCTTTCCCTCCCTCCCTCTCTCTCCCCCTTCTCTCTCCCTCCCTCTCTCTCTCCTCCCTTTCTCTCCCTCCCTCCCTCTCTCTCTCCTTCTCTCTCTGCCTCCCCCTCCCTCCCTCTCCTTCCCCCCTCCATCTCTCTCTCCTCTCTCTCCCACCCCCTTCCTCTCTCTCCTCTCTCTTCTCTCTCTCCCTCCCCTTTCTCTGTTACATATATAATTGTAAGCTTTA
>NW_004949168.1:266202-316276 GCF_000317375.1 Microtus ochrogaster | reverse complement strand
CTCCCTCCCTTTCTTCTTCCCTTCTTCCCTTCCTCTCTCTCTCTCTCTCTCTCTTCCCTCCTCTCTCAACTGTCAGGCAATCTTGAGTTTGGGGGTATGTGTCATCTCTTCCTTCATCCCCAGAGAAACCTGGTTTCTGTAACTTCTATTTGAGCAGAGGATTTCTGCTGTGCCTTTTGTCAGCTCTTTGGTCTGCCTCATCATTACCTCTTAATGAAACTGCACCCTTTTCCTTTTATTGGAGGGGCAGGGGCAGGCTGTGGCCCATCTGCTTCAGCTCCTCAGCACACTGCCCCCTCTCCATCATTCCCAACCCTCTTCTACCACATGCACTAAAGGGTTTGGATAGCCACTGCAGAGGTGCTCTATGGGCTGTTGGGCACAGGGCCAACATACACACACACATGAACTGCATGTACACACACACACAGACACACATTCACACATAGATTAAATGATTTGCCTAAAGACTTTTCAACCTTTAAGAGCTGGGGCCTAAATTCAATGATCTGACTCCAAAGTCTACATACTCTTGGAGTTCCTGGGCTCTGTACCATCAGATACTATTGTGCTATAAACGGAACCACAGCTATTCTAGAAGGTCTCCTGGACTGAGAAAACATGTGTTGCTATCCAGGTTGGATTCTGGAGCCTGATGGGGGCCACAAACATGATCATTTTCTCAGTGAAGCCCTCTGTCCACCACCCACCTTTCCTGGATTGTCGTGCTCAGTGGATTAATCATAAGGCTAATCCACTTCTTTGAGCCAAGGGCCACATCACCCCAATAGACCTGAGTTGTTCAGAATATTGGAACTTTCATTAAGTGAAGTCTAGTCCCTACCTATTTATGTTTCCATTCACTGCACAGTGTCCCTTAGTGACCTATGTAGGTATACAGCGCACAGGACAACTTACCTCTTCCATGTGACATGCATGACTGAGGTCAGAGCAGAGCTGATCATCCCAAAGCCAGTCTGACCTTTTAAGGAGATGTGCTAAGGCCCAGGAAACTCAGAATCTGTCACTGTTGGTCTGTCCTGCTGGGCCATGCAGAGAGAGAACAGTGCAGCTTTTCATAGGCAACCAGCTGCTGTTCACCTGCCTCCTCTCCTCCCCTTCTCCTCCCTTCCTCCCCTCCCCCCCCTCCTCCCCACCATCTCCAGAGCAGTAGTCTTCCTTCAGAGCTGGATGTACCTAGCATGAACAGCTGTGCCCATCAGGTGTCCACAGAGGACAGTGCAAGTTGTCACAAACTCTGCATCCAGGTAGCAGTCAGAATAGTCAGAGGTAGCTGTCCTGTGTCTGTCAGTCACACTTCACCTCGATCTACACCATCATAACGCCTCCACGCTGCAACTTTTCTGCCGTGGAAAGTGGGAATAAAGATACTACATTTGCAAATTGCAAAAATGCTTCTTGAGTACCTGTTATGAGCCCAGCTCCCAGCACAAAGTAAATATTTAAGAGTAGATTAATAAAGGCTCCCGTAGATGAAGGATATACAGTCGGCTGAAATCATGCAGGAAGGGAAGGCTATTCTGTTTTCTTCCGGTGGCTGGCTGACCTGTGTGACTAGAACATGCAGAGTGTCTTGTTCCATAAGCAGAGTAGAGTCGTGTGATGTTCATGCCCCCAGGATCACCGCTTGTCCCATTGTCTGTGTTTGTCTCCCTGTGACACAATTGCATGTTGGCTGTGTCTGCTGTGAGAGATCATTAGCTCTGTGTCCCTAATAGACAGATGACCTCAGTTCTTAGCCTCTCACCTCGAGTCGACCATCCTGGTGGTGTCATGCAGGGACCTCTCTTGTGCGTGTTCACCTCCACACCAGCTGTTTGTGTCCAGGGAGCATGCCTGACTACTGAAAGGGCACACACATTTTTTTTTTAAATTTAATGTTCCCCTAATTCATTTTTTCTTAGAAGAGGGTTTGTTTTCCAAAGAGCAGATTATAGTCACAGGTAGCCTGTTACTTGCCTGTGAACTATGAGTAAAGTGCTTGCTTCCTTTAAACCATGGTTTCTTAATTTGAAAAAAAAATGGCTGCATGGTGGTAACACCTTTCTCACGGGGTTGTTTTAAAAGCAAACATAACCATAAGAAGCCATTGTGTAAACTCCAAGACCTTTCCCCTCCATAGTACAGACAATCAGAAGCCCAATGGTTAGGGTAGATACCGCTCATGCCCCGTGTAGCTCTTTTGCTGTGTTTTACCATTAAACGTGCTCTGAGAGCGCCTCGACATTCTTTAATTAGTCATCCTCCCACCACTTCACTGGGAGATACGATGCATTGCCTTGACAGCATCAGCTAGGGGTACAAAGACAGAGGTCCCCTGCACATCAGGCCCATCATTCTTCCCTGGTGTAGATGGTGGCTCTTCTGTCTGTCTTCTGGCTTAGTTAAGACGACAAGATTCAGATTTATTAGTGGCCCTAACTGCTGTTTTCCTTGAAAGCCCTGAGCTCTTTCAGCAGCCGTCTGGATTCTGAGATTTATAGTCACCATTTCCAGCCACTAATGATGTGTGCAGTTGGGTTTGCATGTCCACCGTCCCTGTTCAGTCTTCATCCGCCCCAGTGACTGTCATGCTAGAGGTGGCCCTTTCTGAGCGAGTCAGCTTTCTTCGTCCTGCAGAGTGTGTTACTTCACAGCTGTAGGTTAGCAGTGTATCAGGCTATGGGAAAGGAACGGCATGCAGCCTGCGCGGTGGAGGGCTGGCAGCGGGAGAGAGCGGTGCTTCTGCTCCTGGAATGGCCATACTGCCACTAGAAAGCCTCTCTCGTAACTCAGAAGAGCGCAGCCTCACCAGGATGTGTCAGAAGTACTCTAAACTCTTTCCTATTTACTTAAAGCAGTCTTCCAAAGACAACTGCCTAGAAACCCATTCTACCTCCCTCCTCATTCTGCATGACCTTCAACATACCCCACCTCTCATAGGGCCTCCAGCAATGCAAAGTTCATTGCCTCCTTCCTCCGTCTCCCGAACACAGCAGCCCAACTTGACGTTCCATGAAGATGTAACAGAAAGGGAAGGCCCTCAGAAAGACTGTACTAGGGTACTTCTGAGGCAGCTCAGCCCTGGCTGGTGGTGTCCATAGGAAGAGTACCCTCTTGGATTCACTAGTCTGATTAAGGCCAGCCTGCAGCCTCCTCTGCCAGCTGCATGCTGGATACATGCAAGTAAAAGCAATTCACAGACCTACCTTAGTTAAGGTTTCTATTGTACAGCGAAACTCCATGGGGAGAAAGGGTTTATTTGCCTTCCACTTCCACATTGCAGTCCATCATTGAAGGAAGCCAGGACAGGAACTCAGACAGGACAGGGACCTGGAGGCAGGAGCTGAAGCAAAGGCCATGGAGGAGGGCTGCTTACTGGCTTGCTCCTGATACCTTTGCTGGGCCTGCTTTTTTAAAGCACCCAGGACCATCAGCCCAGGGATGTCACCATCTGCGTGGGCCAGGCTC
Source organism: Microtus ochrogaster (assembly GCF_000317375.1). NCBI lineage: Eukaryota > Metazoa > Chordata > Mammalia > Rodentia > Cricetidae > Microtus > Microtus ochrogaster. The sequence goes on along the minus strand of NW_004949168.1, from coordinate 312,805 downwards.
TACCCCATCAATCACTAATAAAGAAAATGCCTTACAGCTGGGTCTTATTCTGATGGAAGTTCCCTCATTTTACATAACTAGCTTGGATCAAGTTGGCATAAAACTAGCCAGGACACTATCCTAGGCAGAAGTTCAAATGCTGCTGCCTCTGCCAGGAAACATTGTCTGACATAGGGACTTCTCCTCTGTTACCTTCTGGCATCCTCATACCATTATGGTCAGTTTGTGGGATTTTGGACTGTAAATGCCAAATGTAGAGACTTTTGTTTTTCAACTTAGCATTCTGAAAGTCCAGTGTGGGTCATAGTACATGGTCATTGTGTCTGATGGATGAAAATGAGTCCGGTGTTGAACTGGGAGTGTAACTCACTGGTGGGGGCATATGTTAAGCATGTGAAGGGTCCTGTGTTCTCTCTCTCTCTCTCTCTCTCTCTCTCTCTCTCTCTCTCTCTCTCTCTCTCATGCCTAAATACATCTAAATCTCTAGTGGTTTGGTTTGGGCTATATTAAAGAACTCTGCTACCTTCGTGAACAGCATCACAAAGATTGTAAAGGCCTTGATCTCAGATTTGTTTTCCCTACAAAGTTTCTGTAGTGTGGAGCCTCTCACTCTGTTTCTTATATTGCCCCATCTTTCCCTCAATAGTCAACCTAGGTAGGCTTCTCCTTCCATACAGCTCCATTTTCTTCTCTTCAGAATGAGAGTGTTGGTGAGAGAAGGCTTCCCAGTGTCCCCTGATGCTCTGTGATTCTGAAGCTCCAAGAAGACAGAGGGTCTGGATTTTCTTCACATAATTTTCAGGGAACTATAAATGTTTTGTCAGGGAAAGAGATGACTTGGGGAGCATGACAGCTGTCTCATATTATTTTAGGGGCTGTCATGTTGAAGATGAAAAGGATTAGTTTTTTTGAAAGGCCCCAAGGACTGTATACAAGACCAATTATTAATTCATTCAACAAATATTTTTTGAGTGGCTGCCATAGCATGCACTCTTCTGGGCAATAGCAAGGAAGATATGAGGAAAACACCAAAAAAATCCTTACCTTTTAGGAATTTACATTTTAATGAAATGAGATTATCCAGAAATGAGTGAGCCCAATGGAAAGAAACTTCACAGACCCTCAGCGTGGGCTTTCTGTGAGCTCATTAGTCAATGTTCTGTCATTGTAACCTGAGAAAATCTACTTTTATTAATCAAATATTGTTTTGGCTCATGGTTTCTCAGGCTTGGCCCAAGATCACCTGGTTTCACTGCTGTAGGCCTGAGGCAAGGTAGAGTATCACAGTGATGAGAGCTTTAGCCGGAAGAGGCTACTCACCTCCTGGCAGCCAGGAAGCAGTAAAGTAAAAGGACAAAGAAAAACAAATATGGAGGAAAATGCACTCCTCAAGGGCAGCCGCCATGGCCTACTTCCTCCAGTTAGACCCTACAAATAATAGCCAATCCAGCTTGGAGCTCAATAGATTAATACCGTGATGAGATCAGTGCTTTTGTGATCCAGTCACTCTCAAATTCCCTTCTCTGAACATTCCTGCATCAAAAACCAAGCCTTCAATTACCTAATTCCGGAGAATACTTTATATCCAAACTATACCATCTGCTCTTGGACCCCAAAGACTCATGATATCTCATAATATAAAATGCATTTGTCCTATATCCAAAGGTCCCCAAAGGTGTAATAGTTCCAGCATTGCTCAAAAGTCCAAGGCTTCTTAGCGACGCATGGCGACTATTACCTTGGTGCCTGTAACTTTTCTACCGCTGTGCTAAGACTCTGTGACCAATGCAACTTAAGGAGGAAATGGTTCCTTGGGTTTACAGTGAGTCCGTGACCATCATGCTGGGGAGCATGGCTGCAGGCAGGCGAGCATGGCGCTGGAGCAGTAGCCGAGAACCCGCCTGTTAAGACAACAACAGGGCAGAGACAGAAGTGACTAGAAATGGCATGAGCTTCTGAAACCTCCAAGCCTGCCCCCAGGGACGTGCCTCTCCCAACAAGGCCACACCTCCTCATCCTTTCCAAACAGTTCTGCCAACTGCGGACCAAGCATTCAAATACAGAAGCCGATGGGGGACATTCTCATTCAGACCACCCCCTATAGACCCAGTAGATACAGGGTAAATGTTTCCATTCCCAAAGGGAAGAATGAGAAAACAGCAAGGAGAAGTAAGGCCAAAGCAAGATTAGACCACACAGTGCAAACAATAATCCTATGTACAGTTGTGATATAAGCTTCAACATATAGTTGTGATATAAGCTGCAAAGTGCTTCAACAGCCACACCTATGTGGCCTTGCTGACTGCAGCCCAGATGGCCATTCCCTTTGGACTGGCTCCACTTGCTTCCTGTGGCTTTTCTCAAGGACATTATGTGCTCCTGGTATCTCTTAACTTCCTGGGGTCTTCGCTGAAGCTTCAGCTTCAATCCTGCCTACTCAGGAGCTTCCATCAAGGACTCTAATCATGCTGCATTGTTGCCTTACTTTGAAATCCTGGTGAGAACTTCCATTATTCTGTAAGTCTTGCATTCTGTTTTCCTGCCAAATAAGCATCAGGGGGAATAGCATCAGGGTCTGCTTCCAGTTTATGCAGGATCTGGATCTGCTTGGTCCATGGTTATATGGACCCACAAGTGCCAGAATGGTAACACAAAGAGATGAATCCTACAGTAGCATCATTTGAGGCACCCCCATCTAAGGAAAGTAGTGAAGCACTTTTCTCACACAGTCTTTCTAAAGAGTTTATACTTGTACAGGCTTAGCAGTTGCTGAGATGCTCTCGGGTGTCCTGCCCGGTGTCCTAGCACACATTACTGGGCTCCTCACAATGGAATTGTTTTTTCAGCACCAACATTACTGGTATTTCTTCTCTAGCCAAACTGTAAGGTTTTCACATTGTTGTGCTCTGATTTTGCTTTCAGTTCTCATTGTAAACCTTGCTGAAAGCAGCTAGCAATACCCATGCCACAGCCTAAATGCTTTGGTGTCTTCAAATTTCCTCTATCAGGCTAGTCCCTCATCTTTAAATTCTGTATCCTGCAAAGTCTGAGGACACAAATAAAAGATAAATAAATGTCTTTCAGACTATAAAACAAATGGCTCTGATCTAATTTCCAGTAAAGTCCGTATTTCTTTCTGAAATCTTACGAGCATAGCCTTTGTTGTTTATATTCTTCTCAGAATTTTGACCTGAGTGCCATCAGAATAGACTGTTAAGTTCTGTTAATGGCATTTTAACATTTTTAGCCACCTTATCTAAACTTCTAAGTATCTTCTACAAACCAGTTCCAGAAGCTTCCTAACCACATCATCAGGTAATACTATCACAGCAACCACCCCGTTCCTGTTACCAACTTCCTGTACTAGCTTTCTCTCGGTGTGAAAGATACCTAGGAGTATTATTTAAGAGATTAATTTTCTAATTTGGGCTCCTAGTTTCAGAACCTTCCATCCACAGTTGGCTGGTTCTGTTGCTTTGGTCTTGAGGCAAGATAGATTGTCATGGTGGCAGGAGTTTGCAATGGAAAAGGCTGATGACTTGATGGCATCTAGAAAGGAGAGAGAAACAGAGATAGAGACAGAGAGGCGGAGAGAGACACAGACAGAGAAACAGACAGAGAGAAAATAGTCCCTTTAAAGGCATGCCTCCAGTGACCTACCTCCTGTCCTTTAGTTATAAATGCAACTCACCGATCTTACTGGTGAGTTTAGTGCTTTTTCCAGCTTCCCCTTCAGACCCCACCTGGGAAATATTAAATCATAGGTCAAGCCTTCACTCCACAAATCTTTGAGGGAGGGGGATAGTTTCTATTCAAACCATAACAGTGTTCAAAGACATAACTACTACTTATGACCCATTTCTAGTGGCTGGCTAGATCAAGCAACCCTGTTAGTTCCTGTGAGTCCTATAATTGCATGCGTATAAGACTAGTTTAGATGAGTGATATCTTAAGTTCTCAAATTATGATTTCCACTCTGGGCAGCATCTCATCGAGGTAAATGTTGTCCATCTGTCTCTTTGGGGATTAAAGGTTTTGTGCTACCATCCCTGGCTTGAGGAAACTGATTTTATGTTGAGTCATTGTGAGTCTCAAGCTGAAGAAAGAGACCACAAGAGTTGGACAATTGGGTTGAAGAACCAACAGAAGTGAGCTGAAAGGAAGAGAAAAGTGAGAACAGACAAGTGGAGCTCACAGTTTCTCCAGGTCATTCTAGAATGCTTCTTTTCAATAAACAGCCTGGAAATGAGAAGGCCTCAGGACAGGCCCCTTTCCTGGCCATTATAAACTTACGTTTTCTTGTGTGTCAGGGGATATAGTTGGGGAAAGTACACAGTTACGGTGGATGAATACTTTTCTAAACTGTACATTCCCTTGGCAGACCTGGTTGTGTGCCCATTCTGTGACAGGCTCTGTGCTAACACACAGGGCCTTAGGATCTCACCAAGCTGTCTCTGGGGGCCGCGCAGGTGCCTACAGTATGGCCCACTGGGCAGACCATGTTATGCCCTGTTCATCATCTTTCCTTTGGCGGATCCTCTTGTTCCCCTTCCTGGCTTATCTGCTTTTTCATGTCTTTATTCTTTGCTTTGCTTACTGATAAGGTGCTGCTGCTTAAAAGGGGAGAAGCGTGGGGGGCCCGATTCCTACTACTCTGGGACTTGGGTTGGCAGGGACAGCAGCAGTTGAGATGGGGCGCAGCCGAGAGATGGGGCGCCTGGAGACAGCTGTCCTGTTCTCCACACCACTGCCACGCTCTCAGAAGTCAGCACACAGTGAGAAGTTAGCTTCCGCAGCCCTCACCCTGTCCCTGCAGGCGCAGGCTTTCCATTACCAGGCTCTGTGAAGATTAACGTGTCATCTTTAAAGCACTTGGCGCTCCTTGGGAAAAGCCATGCTGTGAATTCAGGCATCGCTAAAAGATTGAACTCTTATTAAGTTTCTGACGCCCTGCATGCATCAGAATCCTTACAGCCTTTGCTGTTACATCTCCAGTGTCCTGGGTTAGTTCCCAGCTGGTCCCATAGACAAGCAAATTACTGGCAAGCCCCGGTTAAGACACTGTACTTAGCATACCTAGAGTATTGGTGAGTGACAAGACTCCTTTTAAAAAGCCCTTTGAAAAAGGTTTGCCGCGTTCCCACACCCCTTCCTCCACAGCTTGAGAGTGCAGGGACCTCTTGGGATTTCATAGGTCTTGGGAGACTAGATCTTTTAATATATCAAAACCAACCTTGGATAATAGACTTTCTCTGTACTGATTCTAAAATACTTGAATGTTAGCCTTTGTTCTCTCTCTCTGTCTCTGTCTCTGTCTCTGTCTCTCTCTCTCTCTCTCTCTCTCTCTGTCTCTCTCTCTCTGTCTCTCTCTCTCTCTGTCTCTCTCTCTTCCCAACAACGGAACACATCTGTTCAGTGGGGAGAAAGCTCATCTAGACCTTGGCTTCCCTTCTTCACTTGGCAAAGTCATAGGACAGAGTTTCACACCCTGTTCCTGCATCTGCGTTGGGTGAGGCAGAGAATCAGAAGCAGACCATGGTAGAAACTGTTCCCTAGGAATTCTCTCTGGCTGGGATCTGCTTCCATCCCTCTCCTGCCCTGACCGCAAACTAAGACTTAGGAATGCCTTCTGACTGTTCTGTCTTTGCATGGATAAGGAAAACATTTTCACCCAACATGTCCCTGACTGTTGGGCCAAGCAGACCAACACCCAACTGAGTCTTAGTCCTCCACAGGGGAAACAAAACTTGATGAGCAGGGAGTCTGGGTGGGTCTTCCTTCTAGAGAGTGGCTCCTGCCAGTCCATCTGCCCTTTTTAGATATTGGAGTTGGCTAGCTCTATCCAGTATGAACCAAAGTGTAGTTAGTTGTTCTGTGAGCTCTGAACTTTGAAAACAAAAGAATTCATTTTCAGGAGTCACCGCCGGTCTATTTTAGCTATGTTCTTTGGCTCTCGGCCCCACTCATTGCCATCTTTCTTCTTCTGGTTCAGAGATAAACTAGGCCCATGCTGAAGTAGGTTCCAAGTAGAAATCAGCTGGGGAAAGTTAGACCGTGTAAACGGACTGAACTTTTCCAGGACATTTGTTGGAACCTCAAAATTGGCCTAATTAATGTGTTTGCATAGTATTATGCCTGTTTTCATTGTCGGCTTAATTAGCTTCTTTAAAAATAATTCTTCAGGTGAAGGATGTTAATGGCTTCTCATCCTGCCCTGCTGCGGGAAGCCAGAGAGCTCGAGGGTTTTAAGGCCAAATAGAAGGAAGTAGTACTTTCCACCGCAGGTAGTCAGCGTGTGAAAATCGTTCCTCTAAGTAGCAGTATGGGCTGGGGTTATAAATAGACCCCAGGAATGAACTTTCAGAGAAAGTCAGGGATGACAGCTATAAACTGGGTTATTAAAGGAGACTTGGGACATTCTCTACATTTTTAAAGTTAGCATTGTAGCTAAGTCACCCGTATTCTCCCAGGGCCATCCTGATGCTGCCTTCCGGGACAGAACGGAAGGCAGTGACTGCTGTCTGACCTACTGAGCTACTTCAAGATATTCGGGCTCCACTGTTCTTATGTCTGTTTGGTCTCTTTACTCCACTTGCTCTTGCTGTCTGTCTCTCCCCCTCAGTGTGCTGATCTTTTAAATGGCCATTCCTTCAGGACTCTGAAGTGACTTTAGAATGTTTTAGAATGATCAGCCTAACCATAAGACAGGAAACTCAAGCTCAAATTCCATCTCTGCAACTAAGTGGTTTTCTGTTTAAAGCTTAGTCCCCATTGGGGCATCACTAATTATATCCTCCTGCTGCTTCATTTAGTACTGGTGGACCCAATACTGCCCCGGCTCCCATTGGTGGCCGAAGTAAATGTTACATGCACTCATTTAGGGACCCCTGAGATGAAAAGGTTGTCACCAAGAGAGAGCATAGATGAAGGAAGTAGCATAGGAGGGTCACAGGCTGCATCCTGCAGCCACACAGGGACACATTCTAATTAAGTCAGGTATTAATACATTCTAACCCCTGAACGTCAGATACAGTGTTCCATATTATGTCTAGGTTCATTTTTTTTTCAAGATTTCTCTTCAAAAGTTGCCTGTCTTTTAATTAATCGCTGGAAATCGTTACATATTTGTGGAATCTGGGGACGATCTTGATATGAAACATTCTCGCAGTTTAATCTGTATTGCTGCCGCCTGCTGGTGGAGTAGGCAAATTGCAGGTTCTTTTAGAGAATTCCCTCAGATTCATCTCAGAAAGTGTTAACACTTAGCCTAAGGCCTGTGCAGCAGCAAGCTTCGTCCCTGCTGTGAGCCCTTCTGACTGCAAAGCAGCCCTTGTAAGGAGTCTCGGGTTGTGGCATGCCGCTGCAGATCGGGGCCCACAGCTGGGCTATGCTCAGCCCTTGTATCCACCCAAGAAGCCTTGGGAAGAAACAGATTTGGAAAGCGTCGCATAAAGAAAAGGAGCTGCTCTGCCTTCCTCACTAAGTGAGCAGTGCCCCTCCAACATATCGCCAGTTTAACAAACAACCCACCCTTTGCTTTTTAATGGAAGCTTCGAGTTCTCAACAGATTTCCATGACCTGAGACTGGCCACAGAGATTGTTCTTATACTCCAGAAAGCTTAACTAAGACGGGGCAGCTTTGCACTGTAGGATGTTAGGCATCTGGGGCGCTAGATTCTGCCTCGGTCATATCTGCTGCAGACCTACTGGCTTCTACATCAAGGCTAACAGACCAACAAATCCTTCTTTCCCCAAGGTGTCTGGTTCTATGTAGTCTTGGGTCAAAGGTATAGGAGGTAAACATTTCCCACTGGGTAGGACTTGAATTCTTGTGTCCTGCTCCTTCTAGCTCTCACACTGAATGTCCCAAACCTATTCAGTGAGGATGAATGCACAATTGTAGCCAGGGACACTGTAGCCACACTGTAGCTAGATTTCCATCTTCTCAAAGGACAGTCTGCTGGCAGCAGGGCATCCTACTGCAGAGAATAAAGACTCCGGGATCCCTGGGTCTCCACTCTTCCAAACTACTTTTACCTCTCATGGTCTTGGAGAGTCATCGCATGCCATGAAGCAATTCTTTCTTTATGTTGAACTGGTAGTACAACTGCAAATTATTTAAAAATATTAAAAGAGCTGTGCAGAACTAAGAAAACCTGATTGGATCATGTAGTGGGTGCTTCCTTTACAGAAACAACTGGAGGAAAGTGGCTTTTGAACTTTGGTACTTCATCCAAACATGAGAATCTTTGTCTAATCTGGCGGGATGATCTGATATGAGAGAGCGACAGTTAATCAATTAGGGGTGGAGGAAGTTTACATGGAGGAGGATAATATATGGGGAGCCGTGTATTCTGACGGCTGGCCTTCGCTAGCCTTTACTCCACACGTGGTGCTGGGTGTACTGTCTACTTTATGTTCTCCCCAAGCCTCTCGCTAGATCCCTAGCAGTCAAGTAGAAAACTGTAGGGAAAAGTTAAATGACATGCCCAGTATAGTTGTGTTAAATCACACCACCAGATTTTGAACTTAGACAATCAGTATTGGTCAAGCCCAGCGGAGCCTGATCTTCAAACTGTGGATGTTGGGGGATGGGTAAGTTTAGGATGGCCTCTGAATGACAAATACAGAACAAAGGACCCTTAAGCTTTTCATGTGGATGGCTTGATACACAGCAGCCATGACAGGATACCCCCAAACCTGTCATATTCCTTTTATGATAATTGTGTTTCATAATGGTGACTGATACATGCTCAGTCTTTGTAACCTGTTCTTACTGTAGAGACATTTCCTGACAAGTTGAGAGGTTTTTTATTTGTTGTTATCTTTGTTTTCTTGAGAGGTTGTTGTTGTTGTTTTCTTTCGTTGAGACACAGTCTTACTTGCATCCTTGGATGGCTTGGATCTTGCTATGCAGACCAGGCTGTTCCCAAATTCACAGAGCTTTGCCTGCCTCTGCCCCCAGAGTCCTGAGATTAAAGGTGTGCACCATCGTGCCTGGCTTCTGACAAGTTTTTTAATTGGGAATTAAAAAAAAAAAAAACTGGTTTGTTTTTCATCTTTCCTGGCGTTCTGCCTCACAGGAAAGCAGGCGTCTTTCCACTTGAGGGCAATTTTTCACTGCGCCCGGGTTCTCTGCATTCTGCCGAGTCCCCACCATTTCCAAGTTTCATCACCTGCTGAGGCATGCTGTTGTGGCTTCATCTCAAGCCCTGCTATTAGCACACAGCGTAATCTACTTTTTGCTTTCAAAAAATATAACAAGATCTTTGAAGTTTCTGATTCGGGCCTTCTTTAGTGTTCCTTAGCAGTCACACAGATCACCCTGAGCCCAAGGGCCGGAGTCTTGCGCCATTTTAGACAATTCTCATTCTTATCAAACTCAAGCGCAGCATGAAGCCAAGTCCTACCCACCAGAGCCTCTCAGGATGCCATCTGCAGGTCCACGTGACTGCCCTGCAGGTACTGAAAGGTGCTTGTGACCCTCGGCCTCTTCTTTCTCACACCAGGCCTCACAGCAAAGTCACCCATGCTGGAGGGTCTCATACCCATCCTTTGCGGGGCTTTTTCCCTTTCTCTGGCCCACTAGAATGAGACTTAGCTGTGCTCTGACCTTCTAGTATGGCCACTCCCACTGTCCTGTTCAGTTGGAAAGAGCTGAACAAACACCTAGGGGAGGAGCTAGTACGCCAAGTTCCTCTGCCTGCACCCTGTGACCTGTGGCCCCTTTGACATCTACCGAGCTGAACAATGATAGTATTCTTCATCAGGTGTGACACTTCTGGTTCCTGCCTTGACATCAGATTATGCAGGTGGAAACATGACCTAGGAGGAAAAACCCTCAGAGATTCAAATGTTAGTTCTCACTCCTGTTAGCTGTTACCCTGGGAAAGAGGTGCAATTGTGCCTCAGTTTCTTCACCTGGAGTGAAGTTAATGCTGTTTAACCTGAATTCAAGGTTTCTTGCCATTACCATTTTTGACATTTTGGCCTGATAAGTTTATTTTTGCTGTGTCGGCTGTCCTGTCCATTGTCAGATGGTCAGCGGCATCCCTGACCTCTCCCCGTAAATGCAAATAGCACCTTCCTGGTGTAACAGCAAGCATTGCCAGACTTTACCAAGGACTCCGGCAGTCAAGCTGCCCCAGGTGGACTGTCCTAACTCATAGGTTTATGGAGATACATTCATTCTCAGCATGAGGAAACACATCCTGGTGGTTTTCCTCCTCTTCCTCCAGCATCTTAGTTTTCTCCGGTTTGGGTATGCACTGTTACAAAAACAAGAAGAGAGCCATTTTTCACACCAAATCCTTCCCTGGTCCAGAAGGTCACTTGATAAGCCTCTGTGTTAAGCAGTTCAAGGAAGCGTCTCCCTTTTAATGTATTTAAGAGCCACTCTGTGGAGAGTCACAAAGTAACGGTGCCTGTTTTCTTGGCTGATACATTCTTAGGGGAGGAATATTTCAACAAAAGTGACCAGAATACAAAGTGTGCAGGTGGAAGACAAAGTAAGTGCTTGGGGAGCAGGGAAAAAAAGGCTCCTTGTAGAAAGGTGGCGTGTGGGATGGGTCCTGAGGGGCAAGCAGGACCTTTTGTTGAGGTGGGCAGTATAGTCTATAGGTGATTGAGGCAGAAGAGTAGCATGGTCTGGGGTAGAGAGCACAGAGGATCAGCAGGAGAGTAGACCTCGTGGCCAGTTCATGACTCGTTTGATGCCAGGTTCGGACGGTGTGGGAGATTGTTCCTGAGCAGCAGAGTGGTGTGGTCAGAATCTGATAGGTAGGAGGAACCGAGTGAGTAGGGATGAGGGGAAGCCGGTTACCACATAATGACGACCGGATTGGACAAGGAAAGTGAAGACAAGCTAAGACAAGCTAACCAGGGTTGGAGACGAGAGAAGCAAAGAGAGGAGAGGGGTAAGATTGTAAATCTGAGTCCCTGAGAAAGGGGTTCCCATTAATAGAACAGTAGAAAAGAAGAGCCAGGAGTCAGAAACTTTAAGCAGTGGACATGAGCCAGGGAGCAACGTTAAACTAGGGGGTTTCTGGACTTTTCCACACCCATGTCTGAAAAGTCACCTGTACTTCCTGTGAAAGAACATGAGGGTTTTTCTCGGAGATTTGCTTTTTCCTGATGTGGAAGAGGATCTAGTTATAGGATTCTCAAAAAGTAGCATTCAGGGTCCTTTGTTTATTTGTTTTGTTTTGTTTTGTTTTGTTTTGGAGTGGAAAACAGCTCATCTGGATCCTTCCCCTGATCTCTATGAGTACAGAGAGAGGTCAGATTTCACTGATTGGACAGCAAGGACAGAACCACATGTGGCGTGTGTGCCATAGGCGTTTCCTAACGTTCTAGCAACACATCAGGATGCTCTGAGTCAGTCCCCAGCTCCGGAGTGTGTCCCCAGCTCAGGAATGTGTCCTCAGCACAGGAGTGGGTGTATCCCCAGCAGGGTTCCAGGCACTAAATTGCTACAGCTGGGCTTCCCTCTACATTCACACAGCCAGACAACAAGTTATGGCCTGGACTTCAGAGAGCATGGGGCAGATCCCACGTTTGTGTTCTGGCAAAAGGCTCCCATCCTTCCCAGGGACTCTTTGGTCACATTTCCATTCTGTCTTCTCAGTAGGTGACTTGACTTTCATCGCCTTACCTCCTCCAGTCTTTGTTACTTCATTCCGACATTGCATGTGATACAGTGCTGAGCTCCTTAAATATACTAAAGGAGAGACAGTCACAGTGATGACTCCCAGAACACCCATCCATCGTCCACCCGATAAACATGAGGAATAGATACTCGGTGTACCACTGGGTCCACCCCCGGGAGGAAAGCCATCCATCGTCCACCCGATAAACATGAGGGATAGATACTCGGTGTACCACTGGGTCCACCCCCGGGAGGAAAGCCATCATTCCTCACCGTGCTCATTCACAGACCCTGTGTCGTGTCTGCTCCCAGTGGGACAGAGGGAGGAGAACCCAAGGACCTGCCCCCACTCCACTCCCACTCCAGGTGTGAAATCTCTGCTCCAGCTCATATCCACAGACCGGCTTCTCCGTGGGTAGCTCTCCACAGCTCTGTGAGCATCTTCACTAATACCAGCCCATCCTATAACAATGGGACCTGATACAGGCAATATCTCCCTGCTTCTTAAAGGGTGACGGTGACCATGGAAGACCAGACCGAGGCTGTGCCTGCTCACCACTTCTCACCACCACCTCATCCTGTGTTTTCTTTCCATCTCTTCCCACAGGCTCCCTCTGCTGTGCTCTACGGTTATTAGGGACTGCGTGGAGCGAGAAGTAAATCCGGGAGGGATGAACTAAGTGAATAAAATTGATGAATGAGTAAAACGAATGAATTAATAATAAATAAAAGGAGAGACAGGGTGAGTCAGATGGTCCAGCTAGTGAAGGCACTTGCCACCAAGTGTCACAACCTGTGTTCAGTCTGAAGGACCCACATGGCAGAGGGAGGGAACTAATTTCCACAAATTGTCCTCAGACCTGCATCCATGTGTGGACTGTGGTGCACACACACACGCACACACTGCGCACACACACACACACACACACACAATAGATAGAAGGTTAAGGCACTGAAATGCTAAAAAACAAAAGTCAGCTTCTGTTAACAGGTCTGATTCGGGTATCAAACTTGTACATTCAACTTTTCTGGCCCTCAGTGTGCACACATCCTTCAGTTTCTGTGTTCTCAGCTTCCATTTCTTAGGAATTTCCCAGTGTTTACAATTAGGTTTGTACTCCTGAGGACACTTTCACAGGTTGCTTTTATCAAGTACTACAATTGCTTATCTGTTACTAGTGGTTTCTAAAATAATCCTTGTTGCGAACCAAATAAGTCTGTGTGGATCCATTTACCGCCTGATAGCCAGGGCAGTCACAGATTAGGTCTGGTTCCAGGAACTTCCTGTGGCCTTCAGGTCTACCCAGCAGGAGCTCTGTGTAAGAACTTACCTACCACCCTCAACCTCAAGAAGTGGTCAGACAGTCCTGTGAACTAAACATGTCTTCTCTTCCATTCCAAAGTTATCCTTACCAACATCTGTTCAAACTGGCTGTACATTTTTTTGGTACCAACAAATACCAACTGATAATTTATGGATCGTCTAGCATGTGTCTCTAACTCTTCAGACAGGCTGTAAGTTAAGTTCCGCCTGGTGAGACAGAGACCATGAAGTCTTAAGGCTAGAGGGATGCAGAGTATCGAATTCTGAGTGCCTTGGGGGAAAGTTGGTCTCGGGTGCAGTCTCCCTAACCTCAGGACCAAGCACCCCCCATTGGAGGTGGTGATCAGAATGGAGACTATCCATATATGCCCTGTCTCTGTCTGGCTACTTGATGACGGTCAGGGACTATCGCTGGTAGAAGCCGGGGAGGGACACAGGAAGTGAAAGAGGAGCTGCCAGCATGTTCAGAGCCCTTGCACGCTGATCATTTAATCTCATCTTCCCACTCCTATAATGTTGGAACGATTGTCTTTATTGCAAAGTAGGAGAACTGGCAGCCAAAGACCATGTTGTATGTCACCCAACTAGAGGAAGGCAGACCGGGCTTGAGCCTTGAAGTCTTTCTTCCATCACACCAGAATTAGATCTCTGAGATTCTTTCCAGTTCAAAACGTTCTGAGCCTCATGTCCTGTGCAGCTTCATTTGCTTGATAGGGGCAGACATCACTTCTTGGCTTGCCATGTCTTAGGAGGCATATCTTGAGATGAAAACGTGAGCCTGGACTTAGGTTCACTGCCTACTCTGATATGTGTATGTCATGTCACCTTGAAGGAGACGGACATATAGCCTCTCCCCACCCCATTTTCCCCATCAGTAAAAGGGAACTCATAGTGGCACTTACATTGTGTCCCATATAATAGAACAATGGTGCATTTCACACCCTACATGATATGGCCCCAAATCACACCTTATCCTCATCTCTCCCATCTCCACTCCTGCCTGGCCTCACTAACCCCTGTCCTTCCCCTAAGCACCCCAGGAAGCATTCTCACCCTTAGCATTTTGCCTAGAATGATCCCCAGATATGCATATGTGGATTCTGTCTTAGGGTTTCTGATGGTGTGATGAAACACATGACCGAAAGGTGACTTGGGGAGGAAAGGGTTTACTTTGCTTACACTTCCAAGTCATAGTCTATCAGTGAAGGAAGTTAGGGCAGGAACCTGGAGGCAGGAGCTGACGTGGAGTCCATGGAGGAAGAACGCTGAGGCAGATTATTAGAATGCGTCTCCATGGCAACTAGAGAAACTAAGTTAGCATTAGAAACTTATTGCCGCAACACAGCCTGGCTGCTGGCCTGCTGACCTGATGGCCAACAAGTCTAGCAACTGAAGGAAAAGTGAAACTCAGTCAAGGAAAGCCAGGGCCCTAGTGAGCAGCACCCCAGCGGGTGCACACAGATGCTGCAGCAGTGACAGCTCCCTGAAGAAACTTCCTTTTCATGCCGCCACTGGAGGCGCCATCCCCGCTGCTTTAAGGATCTGAATGGAAGTTGGAACAGGAGTGGGGGAAGTGAAGAGGAGTGGCTGTGTTAGAAAGGGACATTTCCACAGAGGTGACCTTGAAGGGTGTAGGGCTCTAGGTTGCTTATTTGACGTCCTATGACGCTGCTTATACCAAGTTTGCAAGGACAGCCAGTTTGGGGCTAGACTTCTGTGACCTATTCCTCCGACAGCCCCTAAAAGTCTAATTCCCATGGGCCCAACTGGCGGCTTCTTCCTCTTTCCTCCTCCTGCTGCCCAGTGAAGATTCCATTTCATTCTGTCAGTGTTGTGTGAGTGCCTCAGTTAGCACCAGGAAGCATGAGGCCAGCTGTCATAAGCCCTTTCTCATAGGCCAAATGGGCAGACTGGGGCCTGCTGAGTTAGTTCTAGAGCGCAGACTCAGAGCCACTGGGGTTCTACTGTTGGCTTTGTGGTCTCAGAAAAGTATGTGGGCCACCTGACCTCAGTTCACTACCTCCAGAAACTGGGACTGAAAGAGCGTATACTGTTAAGGGAAATACATGAATTTCAATTAAAGTGTATCCAGTGCCCAGAGTGTGGCTTGGTCTATAGTGAGTGTGCCTTGTGTTTGCTTTTACTACCATTTTCCTCCCGTTGTTCCTTGGTATCCTGTAGCAACTACAATAAAGGCACACGGGTGTACTGGGAGCTTCCCCAGAAGATACTTGATCTAGTCTCGGAGCCTAGGGACTTCTCTTGGACAATGACCATATACTGAATCTCTAAGGATGACGTGTGTGTGTGTGTGTGTGTGTGTGTGTGTGTGTGTGTGTGTGTGTGTATCCAAGTATATCCAAGCAAAGAAACCATACTAGGCAGAAGGAGGTGAGTCACTAGGCAAGCCCTGGCACCACAGTGGTGTCACCTTCAGGGTAGGGAGCAGGGGGTGGGGGGCAAAGATGTCTCAAGGTCAGACCGTGGCAAGCTTGGTTTTTATCATCTCAGCACCTCTTGACCTCTTTAGCCCTGATCCCACTCCCCTCCCCTACTCCGGACAAGGCCCAGCCTGGGAACCCAGGTACCAGCCCATGGCTGTTCTTCTTAAAAAATAATAAAGGCAGGTGTGTTCTTCTTGAACACGGGGCACAGGACAGACACACACGGTGGAACAAACACAGACACGACACGGCGGCTCCCACGTGGGTCCACTTTAATGGGGGAGGGAAACACAGAAGGGCAGAGGAACGTGCGGGACACACGAGGAAAGGCAAAACGAGGGGGAGAGCCTCGTGTGGCCCTGCCTTTTAACGGGGAGTGCAAGGGTATCTGGGGTGTGCACAGGTATCCGTAGTCCAGGGGGAGTATGGGAGTTGTAGTTTCCAAAAGAACAACAATGGCATTCTTTCATTGTGTTTTCCTCAATGTGGAAAGGAAACACGGCTTGAGCTGGCCAGTCGTGTTCACTGGGGTTTCTGCCAGAACGGCAGCAGCATGCAGCTCGACCCTTATGGCGGGTTATTGGGAGGAGTGGTTTGGGGCCATGGGAGGCCTTTGCTCTTATCCTAGGCCTGGCCCTTGAGCTCCCAAGAGCCCTGTGATTGTCCCTTCCAGGAAAGTCCCTGTGTATCTTCCTTCTGTGCTATGAAAGTTCCCAGTGTCCTGCCAACAAAGCTTTTTTTAAACAAAAGTTTCTTCAATCTGATTTCTTACATCTCTGCATGAAAAAGACGTAACAAGTAAACTGAGGAGTGTGGATCTGGTCCTTTATGCACCAAGGAGCTCTGGCAGGGGCTTTAATTGGGGTCAGCTGAACATTTTGGAGCTGTCACTCTGACAGCAGTGTGAAGCAAGATTAAGAGAAAGAGAGGCTGAGGGTGGGGACCCTGGGTAGAAGCCATTGTCCTTTGTCCAGGAGAGAAAAACCTATAAAAACAAACAGAGAAGGGAATGCTCTGGGAAATGGTCAAGGAGGTGCTAAGATGTAGTAAGGCAACCAAGCCAGGATTCGTTGACAGCTGTGTTTGCATCTGTGAAGCTGAGGTGGCCTGGGCATGGCAGAGGTCAGGTCCCGGAAGCAGGGAGTTGGCAGAGGCAGTCAAGTCCTGCTTTCTCCTTGTAGTCTGTCCACGCCTGCCCGCCACACCTCAGTGTCACCGTGTGGGTCAGAGAGCAGCCCTTATTGCTTTGATATCTCCTCCACTGAAAGATTTCTCTTAGATTTATTTATCTGGTTCTGCCTTCCTGAGAGCATTCCGTGCCCAGAATAGGCCCTCCCCCTGTGGTTTTTATGCCTGCCTTCTGTAGCCTGGCCATGCTTGCCTCAGAGAAAACAGGATCGCTGTCAGCTGTAAACAACCCTCTCCACAGATTCTTGAAGATAACCCCTGGCAGAGCCTCAAGGAGGGAAAGGCAGAAGCTAGAAATGGCCTCCGAGGGAGAACGTGACATTTTAAATGCATCTTTTATACCCCAGAGATGTCTTTCTTTCCATTCTTGCAGTAATCCTGTAAGACGTTTCCATGTAAGGAAGCCAGGGTTCAGGGGGAGCCGATATTGTAGATATCACCACACACCTGCTAAGGGAGTGGATGAGGATTTGAATCCAAACCTAGAACTCACAGCACACGCCCTCTTCCACCTTTGTTGTTGTTGTTGTTTGGAGTGAATAGGTTGCAGCCAGTCTCCATTCTGAAGTCTGCTAATGTCTAAGCTGTGAATTGGCTTGTTTGTTATTGGATGATGAGCCTTACAAAATGTGCATAAAAATTAGGTGGGTGGCATTTTCCTTGGCATCCACTCTGTTTTGGGGTGAGTTAGGCGCCCAGGAGGACCTACCTCAGGTGCAACAGCACTTTGTCTTTGACTCATACTTCTCTCCAGGACAAGGGCGGCTTCCATCGCTCAGTGCCGGAAGTCCTGCTCATCCGAGGTTTGTCTCTTGCTTCAGACTCTCCAGTGCCCTGCGCTGAGCAGTCGTCTGGTTGTCAGCTATGGTGTCCAGCCACGAGTGTCCTCCCATGGGAATCCTACGCTTTGCCCCGGCTGAGCACTTACCTCCAGTTTCCCAAAGTGGCGTGTCAGCAAATCCATGCTTAGAGCCAGGAAACTCACTCATGAGTCAGCGAAGACGTCAGAGTGGGACCCTGGCAAAGAGAGGTTCTGGACAGCCACACGGGTAGGCCACAACTGTACAGCAGGCAGTCCAGCTGGGAGTTGTCTTCAGGCCTGAGCACTGAGAAGCTGCAATAGAAACTGTGTCCTAAAGATGAGTTGAACCCCATGTAGAGGGAGTATAGTGTGTGAATAGGAGGAAGGACCTAGCTCCATCACTGAAGAATTCTGTGTAGTTGCTCACCCACTGAGCTGTAAGCTCCTCCTCTGGAAAACACGAGCAGTAATATTTTACAAAGTCCTGTGAACTTAACACGTGTGTAAGTATCGGGTGAGTGGCATTTTCCTTGACACCCACTCCGGTTTGGGTAACTTAACACATCTAACTAGCTTAGGGCAACTGTCAGTGATAAGCATCTTTAATACACAATGTATGGTGAGTATTAGCAAAGCTTAGAGCTCATCTTATGCTTGTCCTGGTCCCATGCTTCAGAGAGCTCCACTGTAGCCCTCTTCTATGACTGTTTTCATGGGGTTTGAAGTTCTGAAGGCCCCCCAAACCATTCTTCTAGACCATTCCTCAGTGGCAGCTAGGATCCTGGAATCTGCCACGTAAACAGATTAGAGTTTCAGAACCAGAACCCATATGGATATTTTTCTGGGTGGTTGTTAAAGTGGACCCTACTGCCTTGTGAGCTCTCAACGGCCTAGAATATGTCAGGAGGTCGGAGTGTGGCGCTGTCTGATCCTGTAGATGTCTATGTCCCACGGCGAGTTCGTGGCTCTTTGAGGATGGAGGTGTCAGGAGGTCAGAGTGTGGCGCTGTCTGACCCTGTAGACGTCTGTGTCCCACGGCGAGTTCATGGCTTCTTGAGGATGGAGGTGTCCACGTGTTCATTTCTGTGTAGCTCCTCATAAACTCAGGATGCTATATTTCAGTGCTGGTCAGAAACAAAGATAGTTGTTGAGGTAGGTCACAAATTTAGCAACTGTTAGGCTAAATTGATAGCCTTTAAATATAAAGGCATATGATAGGTGGGGTTGTTTTATTCTTGGCCAAGACCATATGAGCTGATCCTGATGCTGGTGAAAAATGAGATGGGAAAGTCATTTTTGGAATGTGACCCTACTCCTGCACCAAAGTGTGTGCTTGCTTCCTCCTCCTGCTCGCTTTGCTCAGGTAGACAGGGCAGGAAGGGTTGGAAACAGTGTTTGCAGACGGGACCAATCTCCTTAGTTCATGGAGTCTGAGTTAAAGATCAGATGGCACCAACCCACTCCTGCTCACAGAAACAGCTCTTAGCCCCTCCCACTCCCGCCCCCAGTCCTGGTCAGGCAAGGACTTTGTTGGCTTTCTGTCTTAAACTTCCTTTGCAAAGTCTCTCAGGGACACCTCTTCATGTCCCAAATGAACGCGGTTTTCTCTACAGCTGGCAGTATCCCTGCCATGCTCAGTTCTCACCGACATAAACAAGAGCATCTCCAGGAAAATCAGTTGTGCTTTCGTGGTCCACTCCTCTGCCCTGACTCCACAAATGTTCTTGAGTCTCTGCGTGTTCTGTTTCAGTTGCTGTACATGCACTGAATGCATCTGTGGCTCAGTGTCCGTTCCTGGAGCTGCTGGACACCCTGCTGATTGGGCAAGAGACACGGTCATTCTGCAACCCCAGAGAAAGAACATCTCTAGGATGGGAGGTGATGCCGTGGGACTGGATGCCCCATTCCACCACTGGCTCCTTCCATGTCTCTGCAGCGCTTAGCTGACTTTGATGGGTGGGCACTGTATATGTAAGATGAGAACAGTGCTGCTGACCTCATGGCTGTGTGAGGATGTAAAGAAATAGCTTATACAAAGCTCTAGTGCCAGCACCAGGCACAGACTTCCAGCAAATGTAAACATAAAAATGCTGTTTGTCTTCCATCCTCAGTGCCATGCCCAGTGCATCTTTCTGCTGAGAGGAGCTGATTGGTGGGAGGGGAAGGCAGAGTGCTGAGGGACAGGTAACAGGAGATTCAGTAGCTGAGCCCCTAGCAGGGCTACTCATCTTCTCTGTCAGCCTCAACTTTCCTCCCTCCATTGCTGCAAAATGTCACCCTTGAAATGAAAGCTTATGTCTGAGCTGGGCAAGAATTCTTTGACCCAGGATAGCACAGGCATGTTCAATGAAGTGTATTGCTTTGTTGAGGCTTAGGGGGTGTGCGGGGCGGGGTCTCGTGTGAGCACTTCTGACTTGCCTTTTTCTCTCAGCCACATATGTTCAGACTGTTAATGTGCTTTAATCACGTCTGTGAATATTCATTCCTGTCTGTCTAAGAAAGATGCTCGGTAACCTAAGGAGGCTGACAATGAGAAGGTGTCTGACTATGCAGGAGGATGCAGAAGCCTCCTGGGGGCAGCTGGGAGGACGGTGTACAGTCCTGGACAGTTGGAGATTATTCTGGAGGTCTGATTGATTCTCATCACTCTGGGAAATCTCACACTAGGAAGACAGAAGCCCGACGTGGGCCTCAGGTTGGCCATTTGTTCTTTTAGATGTGATTGTGGGCGGTGAGGGCTCGTTGTCCCCCTTCATGCCATTCCCTTTGGAGTCTCTTGTTTCAGAGAAAGGTAAATATCAGGCTCTTGGATGTTTCTGTCTGTAGCAGATGCTGCCGGAGGAGCTGAAGACAAGTAGGTGTGTTAAAAATCGTCTTAACCCATTAGGACTGCTTGGAGTAATTTCCCTGGAAACCTGTGGAGAATGTTCTCCAGTGGAGCTTCAGACAGTTGTAAATGTGTCCTTTTGTTGGCTAGCAGAGGTGAATGCTAATGCTGGGAGGGGCTCAGGGAGCCAAGGAGTTCTTGTCTGCAGAGCTCTCGGAAGCGCTTGCTCCCTGCCTTCCTCGCCTGAGTTCTTTCGCCCATACATCGTGGTTCCTTCTCGAGGTCAGGGCCTGTCCTGTGCTGAGTGGACAAGTGTGGTGGTGACCCCGGCCCTGTCAGTTCACCTCTGCCTCTTGGCCTCCCTGTCTGTAAAAAGTCACAGTGCACGTGATCTGGGGAGATGCCCATGCTCAAAGCATCCAGGAATGGGACACAGGGAGCCAATGCGGAGTCACACACACACACACACACACACACACACACACACACACACGCCCCAAGCAACAATGCCCTGCTTCTCATCCTGACTCAGTCGCCAACCAGCTTGCCTAAACTAATTTATTTTACTTGGTCAGTGATAGTTTCCTTCCTGCAAAATCAGGGAGTTAGATGAGACCAAAGCAGGAGAGCCAGATAATACCATGTCTTAGGCTCCAGGACCCGTATGCTTTCTGTCGAAACTGCCCAGCTCTGTCCCTGTGACATAAAAGCAGTCCAAGATAGCCAAGTGGTTGGCCATGGCTGTGCACGAATGGAACTTAATTCATAAAAGCTGACCGCAGGCCATACTCTGCCAACGCCTGGATTGCATAACTGTAAGATTCTTTCTTAAAGTTAAGGAATTTTATCTTATGAAGCCTTTTTAAAAAATTATTTAGGTGTAAAATTATCAGTTCTTTTATTTACCGTGTGACCCACTACTTTCTTGGTGTTGAACTTTCTAAAATGTTAGAGCGCTGATGCCTTAGAGGTCGTGAAGTCCCAGGTAGTTTCCCCACTAGAAATTCCTCAACAACTCTCTGGCTATGAGTATTTATCACAGTGAGTATCTCATCTTGAGCCACAGACACTCCATCTACCCCCACCCACCTGACCAAGGACTTAATGAAGGCAGAACCAGCTTCTTGATGACCTTTCTTCACGGTCTTAGCTGCGCCACCTCCTTTGTTCTGCCTACTCCTCCTACCATGGACAGGGCTGCTGTCTTCCTGCTGAACCCCTGAATCCTCAGCTCCATCTCCTTACACTAACCTAGTTACCACCCCACCAATTGCCTTGTGCTAGGCTTACTCTTCTCTGCTGAGTCTTGGGGGGGGGGGGGGGACACGACAGTATTATAGTGCTGCCTGCCTGTGCTAGCTGCATTCCTGTCTAGCAGACCCCAAAGGACCTATCTTATGTACTCTTTCCAGACATCCAGAAGCTACTTTGGTGGCCTCAGTTTGCCCAGAGTGGAGGACTGGAATATTTAATACCCCTCAGGTATTTGAAGTCCACTCTTTCCAGGCCAGTCAGAACTCCTGTGCATTCCACTGTATGCCTACAGTTCAGCCATTCCTGCATGAATAAAACAACTAGCTGCCTCCCAACAAAAATCTATGCTAATACAAGGATGCATCCATAGAAAAATAAATACCATTAAGACTGGAATGAAGTGGAGGCCCTTGGAGTAGCGTTTCTCAGATGGGAGTAAATGGATACTTACTGTTATTAGCATATCAGAGAAACAGCAGCTTGTGCTGATGAGGGAGTGTGATACGGGGCTGCCAGCTCTGTAATGGCTGCTCCTCTAAACGAAGGGAGGAAAATGTGCTATCTGGAAGCCTATTAATCTGTTGTCGTATTTACTGAGCACCAACGGCAAACAACATGCTCCCCACGATGCAAAGTGCAAAGTGAGACACAAGTCTTACCCAGGGAGTTACCAGCTTCCCAAAACAGACAGGAAAAAAGAAAGAGCATACAAAAGCAAAAGCCAAGGTCAAAGACGAAGGGCAAGGTCAGGAGACGTGGTCGAGGGTAGGTGGCAGGGCCCTGCCATCAGTGACAAAGGGCTGTGAAGTCCAGAAGGCTCAAGATCGGAGAGATCTCGGACTCTTCCATTTCAGCGTTCCTCTTTACAGATTGTCATTGGGACCTGAAGAGAGTCCTCAAGTTCTCGAGCCTAGCCGCTGTTTTCCTATAAGCTAAGAGTAGGCATCTCCGCCAAGGAAGTGGACTTACTGTGAGACAGCTTTGACAGAGAGAAAGCGCAGTGCAGGGTGGGATGGATAAGTCTTGGGTTGAGGAAGGAGACTCTTACCTGAAGGAACTCCAGAAGAGAGAGGTGGCTCATGTATCATTCCAACTGCATTGTTGGGAGTTGTTTCGTTTGACCCTCTGACCTGGCCAATATGCCGATGGAAATTTACTCCTGAAATGGACCTTCTTTATAAAGAGTGCAAATTCTTCTTCCCTTGGCTGAGTGCCTCTAGCTATAGAAGAACACAGCTCTGGCCTGAGCCATGCCTGGCTTATAATAGAAACAACATCCCACTCCCAAATGCAGACAAACGGCAGTACAAATAGCCAAACACTTGCAGCCTGAGGAACGCTTGGGGTTCTTGTTGGAGATCATGAGGCACCCACATGCAAAGAGGATGAGGCACACATGTTTGAGCAATTCCAGTTAACTATTATGGTAGATATCACAGCAGTGGTGTCTCCAGTAGCTCCACTGAGAGCTAGAGTGTGCGCAGAAACCACCCGGCCCTGAGAGAAGAAGCCTGAGGGTGACCAGCCTGGATAGGTCCATGAGGATACGTGAGGAGCGTGTACATCTGCCTGTGCACATGCTCCGACAGGGTCGTGGGTGGACAGTGAGATGATAGCAAGGGTAGCACATTTATCGAGGATGAGCAGTCCTCCGAGCATCTTCACACGTTGACCTGATTTTCTCCTCAGAAAAGTCTTGCCGATCTCTTTTGTGCATGAGGAAGTTGAACCTCAGAAAGATGAAGATTAGACCAAGAGGGAAAGAGGGAAACTCTGGCTGTGAAGCACAGCCACTCTGCGCCATGCCATTGCTGTCCCTACAACTTTAATCTGGAAGCCCTGCCCAAGCTCTGAGCCCCTCTAAACACCCCAGCACTTGCCAGAGGGTCCTCGTCCATCTCCTTCTTTGCCTATCATCCCTCGTTGGATCATGAGATGCATGAAGTCAGGGCCATGGTTTGTTCATCTTTGAGTCTTCAGACACTAAGAGTGGTTGACAGGCTCATAGAAGACACAGCAAATGCTTCCAGGGTCTCGGAGTATCTGCTCCACCGCTGTGCTCGCTACCTCTTTGACTTCACCTCTCCCCACCTTCCCTAAGCTGGCCTCAGGGGCATGCAATAGCATTCACACCTCCGTGTACTGGGAACATCTGTCACCAGATGTCCCTTCTCTTCCTCAGCACTCATTTAACATGGCAAAGAAGCTGTCTTCTTCGCTCTTTGGTCTAGAAAGCAGCTCCATTTCTCATTGCCTTTGCTTGTTGTCTGCAGATAAGACCTCCCAGGGAGAAGGGCCTTTATTCACCGCTCTGACCCTAGAGCTCAGAGCAGTGCCTGCACCCAACAGGCATCTTGTAGGGGGGATGTCAGGTCACACAGTCCCATCATGGAGTAGCCAGAAACTGCTCTGTCACTGTTTGCATTTCCCTCCACCTTCCTGAAATTTGAGACCCTCCTCTCTGTTGTCAAGTGGAGAACGCTAAAGGGAACTTCTTCTGCAAGACCAGACTGTGGACTGTGACCTTAGTAAAGAACTCCAGACAACTAAGGAACGCTGGAAGCAGGAGAAATACTCTTCTCTAGGGACGAGCACCCCAACTGACTACCCAAATGATCAGCACTGAGATTATATACCTACAAATGACATTGCATCGGATGAGTTAGTCATGGTGATATATTTAAGAACAAATGTATACACACACACACACACATATTATATATACACATTATATATATATATATATATATATATTATAGAAAAAGAGGCCATGTGTTTGAGAACGATTAAGAGAGCACATTGGAGGGAGGGAATGAAAGAGCCAAAATGATAAAATTATATTTTAATTTCAAAAAAGTAAAAAGTTATACAAAAAGACTCCAAGACCAGACTGTGTGCCTGGGCACCAGGAACCCCTGAGAGATGCTGTGTCAGACACGGGAGGTGCTTGCTGGCATCACTGTGGTTTCTGAGTTTGGGGAGAAAATGGACAGCAGTGAAACCTAAAACAAAGAATCTAAACTTACAGTGTTGCCTTTTAAAATAGAGAATCTTAGATTGTGGTTTTCCCCCCCTAGGCAAGCTTCATGGCTTCCCTTGCTGTACCCTCTGAGGTAACTGGCTAAGAAGGGCGTGCCATGGCTGCCTCCCCCTCACCCTTCACCCCTACTCTGTTAAAATGCAGGCTGGACCATGTCTCAGTCAATATTCTTTTGCTGTGAAGAGAAGCCACGAGCACGGCATATAAAGAAAACATTTAGCTGGGTGGTTTGCAGTTTCAGAGGTTTGGTCTGTTATCATCGCGGCAGGGCATGGTGGCGTGCAGGCAGACGTGGTGCTGGAGGAGGAGCAGAGAGTGGAGAAGGAGCTACTTGTTGATCCCACAGGCAGCAGGAAGTGGTCTGAACTAGGTGTAGCCTGAGCAGAGGAGACCTCAAAGCCCTCCCCCACAGTGACACACTCCCTTCAACAAGGCCACACCTACTTCAGCAAGGTCACAGCTTTCAATACTGCCATTCCCACTGAGCTTATGGGACTAATTATGCTCACTCTACCACAGACCACATTGTTTTAAGTCCTGCTGGGAGTCTCCCACCTAGACACCTCCCCAGACACCAAAGTTCCCTGCTTAAAGGGCAGGTCTTCTTTTCTTTTTGAAAATTAGTTCAGAATTTGTTTCAACTTTTGGGGAGATGTAGGGTGTTCAAACTTCACACATGACTTTCTAAAGGCCAGTCTTTGTCAAAAGTTGACAATCTCTGCCAAACAGCCACAAAAATCAATCCTGAAAGATCTCAGCCGTTTACTAGAGAATGAGCTGGTGAATGAGTGAAACTTAGCCCAAACTCTGCCATTTGATAACTGTGTCTTAGGATTTAAGAGCTTTAGTTTCCCAGCCTCGAAGTGGGCGTTAAAATCCATCAGTTTGTTTCAAGAATTGGGTAGACTCTTTGTGTGTGACTACCTTGAAATTTCAAATGTGCAATAGTACTTTTATATTTTATTCATACCTCCCAAAGGTGCCTGGCATAGTATACACAGAGAGGCTGTTGGCTGAATAGTGAGAGAATAGATGGGATCTGAGTGTTTCTGTCTGCTTTGTTTTGTTGTTTCTTGCTTTTCAATGCTTAGCAAGCCCTGCTAGGCTGAGGACAGTCCTTCAAACAGGTGACGGAGTGACACGTGGACCCCCGTGGCACTAATGGGTGAGCCACAGGCCCACGGGAGACCCCTAAAGCACACTATGTGTTTTAAGACAACTCAGTGGGAACTGGAATTGGTATGTAAAATGAAAAAGAGATAGCTTTTTTTTTCTTTAAAAGAAAAAGGCAACTGAGAAATACCACCCAAGGTTATTTCCAACCTCTGCACACACACACACACACACACACACACACACACACACACACACGGGCAGCCTTCACACATGCACGTACACATATAGACACAAAACATAATTAATCTGTGCCTTTAAGCTGTGTGGGAGATCGGATGTGGTCGGCCACATTTGCGGCTTGGATAGGCTGCCTCCTTTTGCCCTGGGTGTGGTGTTTACTGGTTTGGAGTCTGACACCGCTGTGAGGTGGCCTCTTTCCCGTCCTCCCACCTCCATCCCAACCCCATCGTGGGACACATAGCCATATTCGTTCACATGCAGGTCCCACTGAATCGCGACACCAAGTCATTGACTGCTGGGCTGCTCGGTGTGCAGAATGGCAGCTGGAGAGATCTAAGGCAGACAGGCCCCGTCCCAGTCCTTGCAGCCAGCTGAAAGAATAAACAGAACTCTTGAGTTTCTAATACTGCATACACACCCATCTAACTGGAAGATCGTTTATTAAATTCCCCTTTCAGTGATCAAGTATACTTGGAATCCTAACTGTTATCCACACCCTCATGGAAACACATTTAGTTATGGACTTAATTACTGAGGTTTGTAAAGCTTCGGTGTTCTCACATCACACATTTCATCTGTATCACTCCGTGAAGTGGCTGTGAGCCCTGTCTTCACACCTAAGGAAACTGGAGCAGTAACCTGGACACTGCAGGCAGAGAGGAAGGATTGCAGCGCCGTCTTATCTCCCCACTGCGCATGTCTCTGCAAGTCTGGAGCAGGCAATCCCCTACTTAGGAGAAGGGTTTCAAATCGAGGACCTACTTAAAGCGAGCCCTGACTAGGGCAGCCCATTTGGTCTAGAGGCCCTGGAGAGGGTCAGCTTGACCATCTACTGGCCACTTCTCACTTCTATCCCCTCCCCACACCTCCCAAAAGAGAATACCTAGGGTCTAGGGGACATTGATCATCATTCAGCTGCATGACCGTCAGCTGAACCGGGCATACTAAGGAATTTCTGTGTTTTCATTTCTTCAATTGGAAAGTGGTTGTTTAAAATCTCTCATGTCTCTAACTTAGCCAGCTTTAAGTTGTTTTCCCAAGACTGTTAGAGATGCGAGGGTCTGAGGGTTTAGACCCCAGTGTGGCACTCGTTAATGGTATAACTTTGGGGAAATTATGGAGTCCCCATGGGCCTCAATTTCCATGTCTCTAAAATGCCAGTAACCCAGACATGTACCTCGAGCAGGTGGTGGGAAGGTGAAGTGGGGTGACTGTTACAAAGAGTAGTTAGCACGTGGCAGGCATGTAGGAAATGCTCCGAGAACCTTGGGTGGCCCAGGGTCTGGTACTCATAACCCCATGCACTCTGTTTGAGGACAGAAGTTTAGGCAATCCCCTGACCGGCCCTTCCAGTGGCAGCTCCACTCCTTAAATAGCGGAGAAGGGAGTGGCAGGCGTGGGAAGTTAGCATATGCTGTCTTTGCTCAGAAGAAGGCAGTCACAGCTCCATGGATGGCCTTTCAAAGATCCATCTGAGCTGAGGCGATACCGGGAGATCCGAAGCTGGGTCTCAACACACTGGAAAGCACAGCCTGAGACGAAGCCCCTTCTCAAGCTCCCAGATCTCTCTTCTCAGCTCCTATAGACTGTTTACCCCAAAACCTTCATCATAAACAGGGTGACATGGAGATTAGAAGAAGGAAAAGAATCGGCTGGAGCCGTAGACCCTGCTGCAGGCTCACGCCTGGCTTTCCCTCAGCCACTGGCTGTTTTGGGTCAATCTGTCCAGAGACCAGGCTTGTGAGCACAATTATAATAGAAATGTAATAGATAACACACTCTATAAGGTAGGAATGAATGAGCTGAAAGAGAGATTCGGAAGCACGGGAGAGTTACACCCTAAGAATTTAGACAGAGGCAGCAATACCAGAGAATCCCACCTGCCCTAGGGACAAAACTGCAATATTGTAGCCTGGGAGGCCACCGCACTGAGTAATGTCTCCCGATGTTAATAAAGTCTTTGAAAGCCTGGATCATGCAACTTATTGCACTTAATTTATATTCTCTTAGGCAAAGCACCATGACCTGGATAGAAATTTAGCCCGAAAGTAATAAAGCATGGAGAACCACAGGTTACAAAGCAATCCGAGAGCAGCCAGGAGCCCTGCTCCGTGACTCAGTATATCTTAAATGTTAGAGGAAATTAGATAATATTGGACATTTATTAAGTGAATTCTGTCATGTGCCAGGAATCATGTTGTGAACTCTGATGACCCCACATTCACCAGTCACCCTCAAAAGTGCCTTCTGCAGAAAACATTCCAGTCAGATGTTTTCTGTTATAGCACATGCTCTTTGACCTTGGGAGTTTGACTTTTCTTCCTTTCAAAGGGTCCAAAAAGAAGTTATATTCCTAGTTATTTATAAAAAGATCAAAAGACTTCTTGTATTTCCACAGCAGATCCTTAGCCAGGCTGAAACACTGACCACAGACCAGAGGAGTCCACCTGTCCACGTGGTAGACAGCTATTCCACCTGTGTGGCAGGGAGGTCTGGACACTTCTGAGATTTCTAGGTTTCACTCCACCCTTAGTGAGATCGTGTGAAAGATACCCAAGCTCAGAAATCAGGGACCCGCCGGCTGGGGTGCGGAGAACAAATAGGAACTCCAGCTTAGCAGTGCCCTTCTGCCCTGCTACTGACTCGGAGAGAGTTCTCACAAATTCCATAAATCTGAGGACTCTTCCATAAAGAAGAGAGGCTATCGGATCCTGCTAGAGCCCAGCTACCTGGACCTCATAGTTGCTTTACCCAGGAGAGATAACACCAGGACCTGGTCTGGGCCAGTGTTTTTAGGATGGCCAGAAGACCCAGGTATACAATGGTCCCTCTCCTTCTCACAGAAGCCATACACCTTCCGCCCTAGGAATTTGTTTGTTAAAACTGATCGATGGTTCCGGGACTGGAGAGGTAGCTTAGATTGGTGAAGCGCCTGCCACGCAAGCACAAGGACCTGAGATCCCCAGCACCCATGTAAAAGCTGAGCCTGGCCTTCGGAGGAGGTGGAGACAGGCAGATCTCAGAGCTCACTGCCAAGCTGGTCTAGCCAATAGGGGCATTCTGAGCTCAATGATAGACCCTGAATCAAAAAGATAAGGTGTAGAGGGAAGGTGGGGGATACACGACAGCAACCTCTAGCCTCCTGACGTATGCATATGTACTCATGCACACACATGCATTGATCGTTCAGACTCTTCATTTATCGCAGCTCCCGCATGCTTGTTCATATTTGGTGAAGGGAACTTTTGAGGTTTTTCTAACTCCTATGCAGATGTATAGGACGCAGGACCTTCCAAAGCTGGGCACAGTGCCAGGATCAGCTCACACTTAGGAGGACTCCATTCACAACCTACCCTAAGACCACTCTGACTTCTTGGTCCATCTGCTGCAGAGTTCCTAACGTACTCAGCCTCTCTGTGCACTGCCGGATGAGAGGTCAGAACTGGAGTCCACTGGTCGGGGCCACACTCTCTTCTCTCCAAAGCTGGAGATTTTCAGTTGTTCCCCTGTGACTCTGTCTCGAGTTTCCTGGCAACTAAAGTCACTGTTGCCATCTGGCCCCCTGTGGTTGTGCACATGGGGTGTCGCCGATGCTCCTGTGTTGGGCAATCAATAAGGAGACAGGGAAGTTAGCTATGAGTGGACTTTGGGCAGCCTAGCATGAGAGGAAGAGCCAGTGATTGCTCATCTCTCCCAGTGGTATCAGGTAATGAATAAATGCCAAATTGTCAGAAGAAATCAGTTGCAGTCTCGGACTGCCTGACTCTTCAAAGATGGCCAGCTGTGCAAAGCGAAGATCTGAAGTCTGCGTTTCACGAGGCTTGGGGAATAATGAGGTCAGGGCCAGTAATAAACCTAGCTTCTCTTTCCTTTGAAGGCAGTTCCTTGTCTTCTCTGGATCCTAGGACTCCAGGCTGGAAACCAGCTGGGCTTCGGAATCAAAAGTGAGCCGGAAGGAGCAGAATTGAGTGACCTGCCTGTCACAGGCAGGTATGCAGGGCGAGGGCCAGCTCGTGGGGACAGGTAACAGGCTTAGGAAGGGAAAACAGGATGTCAGAGCAGTCTTTTTGCTCTTTTAGGCAGTTAAAGGTGTTCCCTGCTTTACTGATGAGCCAACAGGGGAAGGAAATGTTAAGCTCACCCTGGGTCACACCCGTGGGTCACTGTAGAAACAGATTAGATCTGTCAGGAGGAGAATTCCCCTCCTTGAAGAAAACACTACCAGCCAGCCAGGGCGAGACTGTGCCTCTAAGGCTGTTGTCTTGGAAAACTGATGGGGGCATGGCTGGCCTCACTAGTGTGAGCTGACCACCACAATGTGAACAGACCAAGTATCCTGCCTTACCACTGCAGAGTGGACAAACCATACGCTGACCGGTGACCAAGACCTAAGAGAAAGCTGAAATTCACACGTATGTTCTTCCCACGGGCTGGGGCAACTCGGGATGGATAATTTGCTGCGAGCAGAAGAGACTCCTGGGACGAAAGGCAATTGGAGTTGCTCAGAGACAGACAATATGTTGGTACCAGATGTCATTTTAAGCTAAAAACCTATGGTTATGTTGCTTAGATGATCTTCTTTATTTACTCTAACCAATAATCCCCAAGCCATTCTAGATTGAGTGTGGGCTGCTGCGCATTCCTGGGAGAACCACAGCTCAGTATTTTTAGGTGTTGCCATTTCCGGCTGGGGAGTAACTTCTGCCTGCAGCTTCCTGCCATTTTGCATCTGATTACCTCTGCATTTATTCTGTCGCAGGTCCTCTGAAGCCTGCACCTTGCTCCTCTCTCCCAGGGGAGTGTCACCCCTGAATGGTGGGCTCATATGCCCCAGGCCTAAAGGGCCTCCCTGGGAGAGTCTGTGCCTCACTGGCTGGATCTGTCACTTAGACATGTCTCTGTCCCTTTTCTGCTGCCCCACCTCTGGTCTAGGCATTACTGAGAAGTAGAGACTCAAGAAAGGATCAGGGACCGTGTGGTTCACAGAAAAGGCAGAAGAGTGAGCAGCCTCTGACAGCACAGTGCCTGAGTCTGGGGGAGGAGCCGGCTATCGTGAGCCTGTCGAAAATGGCGCCAATACCCTCATTCCCTTCCCTTGGAGGCTTTGGACTTCCCAAGCCCCAGAATTGCCCCCACATAAACCTGAGCCTCTGTTCCACCAGTCTATGTGTCCTTCAGCCTGTCCTGGTCCTGACTGCTCCCTTGTTTACCTAAATAACTCGTCAACAGTCCAAGTCCTCCTGGAACTGGCCTGCTTGCCTTACCTACCTTTGTAGGGGCTGCTCAGGCCTGTCACCACTGGGGTGGCGAGAGAGGCTTATGTGTCAAGTTTTCCCCACTAGAAGGAAGGGAAATCTCTGGGACAGAGGTCCCTTTGGGAATGGAGGAAGCTCACAGTCCCAGAATGGGCTTCTGGAGTCTCTGCATGCTTTGTGTCAAGAGAGTTGCTCCTGGAGGGTAGCTCAGGCACACAGAGTTGACAATGCCTAAACCTGATGCAGGGGTGTCCTGAATGTCATGGAGATCTGCCTGCTCAGCCACCTGTTGACTTAGTTACCTTGGACAAGTCTCTTCAGCACCCTGAACTTGTTTGTTTCTACTGATGCACCTCAACCTATGGCCTGCTTAATGTTCTCTCTCTTAAAGTCTCTCACCAGTTCTGAAGCTGGCTGATCCAACGAGGCTGTCACTAAGGTTACAGGTGCATGTACCCATGCCAGCTCTTACTTGGGTGCTAGGGATTCAAAGTCAGGTCCAGCAGCAAGCTACCAAATGAGCCATCGTCTCAGCCCTTTGATACAGCCATTCTGAGTTTATCATAAGTTTCCTAAAAGTACTTAATATGAGCACCACAGCTCAGCAGCACGCCGTAGGTTGTCAGGCCTTTCCACGTGTGGTTGGTTGCTCACTGCCGCTGCCCAGCCGAGCATTGTGAGAACATCACCTGTGTATTGCTAGCCCAGGAAGAGTTTAGTCTCCGTTGAATTCTGATCGCTGTTGCACCATCAGAAAATCAAAACATCCTAGGCTGAAGCTTTGTGAATCCGTAACTGTCTGCACATGAAGTGGATCTGATCAGCTACACAGTGTAGAAGGGCTCCTCTCGGGATTGAAGTGAGGGGCCATGTGGATGTAAGATGCTCCCTCTGGCATTAAATGGAGCTGTTGACCTCAGTGACTAACACTGCTGCTGCTGTAATGCCAGAGAGGGTGGCCATAGCTCAGCCTCACTGTTCCCCTTCCCCCACTCTCCCGCTCCTCAGAGTCCCCTTCAGCATATATGACCATTCTGGTTCATAAGGGGCATTCATGCAAGGTCAAAATATTCACCGAGGAAAAATTAAGGCCTAGCCCACCCCCCCCCCAACACACACACACCTACAGCAGACTCCTGCACTAACAGTCCTGAGAAAAATCTGCCCTGACAAAACATGACAGCGTGAACTCGTAGACCAATCTCAACACAATGCAGCATTGCCAAGGGCACTTCTGGGTCCACTTTGATTGGATAATGCCTGCTGTGACACTCTGCCAGGGTGCAGAGATCGGCATCGCATGCACACAGCCTGGCAAGAATCATGCCATAGCGTAGAGCCTATTTCTATCCAGAGTACAAGGCACAACCTGCGTGCCTGTCCCCATGCAGAGTGATGGCCACCTGCTTATATCTTTTTCTCTGGACGGCAACTCTCCTCTCTGTTGGGACCCACATGATGGTCATCATCCCTATCTCCCTGTCACTGCCCCTTACGTGAGACCCTTCTCTTCTGGCATCCTAAGCACAGGCCCACACTGATGGTTTCTCTCTAGGATTCCACTGGGATATTAATGTTAGGCTAAGCCCCTCTGCCCCACTCCCTGCACCCCTTTGGCGCCATAAAACATGAGCCCAACACCACACCCAGATGTCCTTTCTACATCCTTCCACATTCCTGTGTGAACTAAGTTCCCTTCGTGATAGCCCTGTCCTGGATTATCTCCACTGGTCAGGGGCTATTGAGAAACAACTCACATCCTAAAAAATAAATCAATGCTTGCATTTCCTCCAATGCCCAGTCTATACCTGCTAATTTTGTCACATTCTTTAAAAATATAATAGAAAGTGTGCCCCACATGACTGCTTGTCTGCCATTCACGGGTCCCTGAGAAGCCTCGGCTGATCTTTTATCCTGCCAGGAATTGCTTTGACACACTTTTCTCTCATGGATCTGTCCTCTGTTAATCTAGCACAGGCTCAGTCTCTGAGACTGAGAAGGGCTAGAAGGATACTATGTTATAGAAAGCTTTCAAATGCCCCCCACCTTGTGAGCCATAGGTCGCAGAGGGTCCAACACGTTAGCTCAGAAAGAGAAGGAAATAAAGGAAACAAAGATGCTCCCTGCCCCTGTGTCCATCTAAAAGCAATGGGAAGAGAAGGCCCTTGAATGATGGTTGGAAATGAGACTTTAAGGCCATCACAGTTTCCCCCCCGCAGTTCACAACCACAATCTATGCCCGTAGTGAAGATACAACTTGTCCATGTAATCCTACCCATGTGCCTAATACCTGTTCTGGGCAGTTCTCACAAACTGACATGCCCACTTCAGGAAAGTGGATAGAAAGGGAGAGGGGACATTTTATTCTTTTTATTTACTTATTTATTTATTATGTGTGTGTGCGTGTGTGGTTGTGCACAAGTGTGTGTGTGTGTGTGTGTGTGTGTGTGCATATGCTGTGAATCAAACCTAGGACCTCACAGACATGCTTGGCAAATAATATACCACCAAGCCATGCCCTATCCCAGCCTCTAAATATAATGCATTTAACAGTGTGACCCCTGGTAGGTCAACCATGCGCCAGGAAAGGCCACACATTCAAGAATATGTAATCAGTACCAGTTATACTTAAAGGATTGAAAAAAAAGACGCAAGTTGAGTGAGTAAGGAATGGGATGGATCTGGAAAGAACTGGAGAAAAGAATGGAAATCATGAAATACATTGTATGACATTCTCAAAGAACTAATATAAATCAGGAAAAATATAAAACAGGAGAAATGAATGGGTGCTTATTTACATATTCCATTCAAATGATGCTCTTCCCGATGCTCCTTTTAAGGAAATGATGTTTGTGTATATTGAATTCTTCCTTCATATACCCTTTCCTGTTACTGAGTTTACAAACACAATTGAAAGAACATAGATTCGGGAACTCAGAACCTGACCACTTATTGTAACTTAGTGGTAAGTTACAATATCTCCAAGATCCCAGGCGCTTGTCTGCAAAACAGGATGGTGAAAACTGTTGAAAGGATGAAACAAGCTTGGTCCTTCATTCACCAAAAATGTATATTATGGGCTGGCAAAATTGCCCAGTGGTTAAGAGCACATATTGTTTTTATAGAAGACCTGATTTTGATTCTCAGCATCCATACTAGACAACTCACAACTGCCTGTAGCTCCAGTTTCAAGGAGTCAATACCTCTCTGACCTCCATGGACACACTCACAAACATGCATCCATACACATAAATAAATAATGAAACTTTAAAACATGTGTGAGAATAGCATCTCTCTAAGCTATTAATACAGAATAATAGTAGTCCGTCAGCTGTCACCAAGTTTAAAAGAGTATATTTGAAATGGTTGGAACTAAAAATTGTGGCACATTGCAAAATTTACTCTGAGAAGGTGGTGAGCCCATACCCTTGAGCACCAAGGGTCAGGATTGGAGTTGTCTATAGGCAAAAATAACTTACATTTCAGGCATACAGAGTAACAAGGACAAGAGTCTGTATTCTAGATGACAGGAACAGATTTCAGGAAGTCATAACTAGAGAGTAGACGGAGAGCCAAAATGGATCTAAGGCGAAGGGTCTGTAGGACAGAAGAGGCAAGGAAGGACCTTGTGGGGGAGCAGGATGCTGAGAGCCCTAGTCTAGGTGCCTTTGAAGAAGCCCTTGGATTAAAAAAAGGCAACCAGGAGGGTGAGTCGGGGCTGTGGTTCAGGCTGCACACTTGCCAGGCCAGGGTAGCTCACTCTCCATGGGACATTTTCCATAGCCTTTCATACTCCACATCAGTGCTTGCCTGGATTGACTTAGATGATAACCACTGATGATAGTAACTAATTAGCTAATTATTTCTGCCTCATATTTATCAAGTATATTACAGGTGGTTTGGACCGATCTCCTTGTGAGCCAAGTTCTGGAAAATTCTTTAGAAGAAAGACCTCAAATAGGTCAAGGTACCAACTCTTTTGTTCTGCAGAAAATAGTGATGGCTCCGCCATTCAGACCACAGTGTCCAGGTTCTCTGTGGTCTTAACTCAGCAAAAACCAAGAGAGGCCAATGGAAAGCACAGTAGCTTATAGACACGAGTTCGAGCCTTGTCTTCATCCTTATGAATCCTCAACCTTTCTGAGCTTTGATTTCTCTTCTGTTAGATTAAGAACATAATAGCTACTTTGTGGACGTCTTGTGAAAGTGGAGAATATTTTATGGAATGTAAAAGTGAATGTTGGGTTTGAGTTCTTTTCTCTTTCATTCAGTCACCAAGTAAGGGGGAAGCATCTCCATAGCAGGAAAGATGGTGGGACCCCAACAGACTTACGCTTGGATTGCACCTTCTGGACCACCCAGCCACACAGGCTGGGGCGTTGTCATGGCCACCATTTCCCACTCTGCCTGTTCTTTCCTTCTTGAACCAACTTTACATTCAGTTAATAGAGAAAGCTCTTTTACCCTCTCTGCCTAAGACACTGTGTGTTGCTCTTGTCTCCTGCTCATTCTACATCAGGGTTTGCTCAGTAGACAGTCAGCCTGTATTCAGATTCTCTGTTGGTCAAGGCTGGGTCCTTTACCACCCCAAACCTCACTCCGCTATAAACAGACATAATGGGAGTACAGATGCTTAGGACCGCAGTGAGAGTTCCTCAGGAGCAGCCTGTCGGGAGATGTGTGGACAGACAGCGCCTGTGCAGCATGAGCTCTTGGTCAACACAGACTGTGGTGATTGTCACAGACATCCTGTCCTTCCAGCTGCCCAGGCCCTTTTGCTGCTGATCCACCCTGATACCTCTGTCCCCAAATAGCTTATGTTGTATTTATGTGATTTCTATAAGTCTTTGCTCTCCAGATAAGGGAGGTTCTCTGTCAGAGCAAGAACACTGTCTCATGAGTCTTGGGGTGCCTCACATACACAGATGCCAAGCGCATTGTAAGGAATCAAGAATCAGTGAGCTGGTGTCAAATGAACCCCTCTCTTAAGCGCTTTTCTGTATTACTCATTTTGACTGGGCCTACATTCTCTCCAGTAGAGCTGGTTGTAGCCAAAGAAGGGCTTGGCAATCTTTTGATCTTAAATGACTCTCACTACATTGGCATTGGAGTACTGGCTTTGTGACACCCATTGCCCTGCTGGCTTGCACCTTTCAGCCTGTGCTCATAGCTGAGTTAGGGATTATTTTCAGGGGTGCAGTGTTGCTCTCGGCCTGTCCAGAGTTGCAGGCCCATCTATCGATGAGAAAAGCAGATGGTCTTAGTGGTCTTGTTGGCCTCTGCCTGGAGATATAGAGAAATCACTTCTGGTTGTGTGTACAGGAGGCCTAAAATGTGGCGTGTGTGTGTGTGTGTGTGTGTGTGTGTGTGTGTGTGTGTGTGCGTGCGTGCATGTGTGTGTGCGCGTGCGTGCGTGCATGTGTGTGCGCGCGTGCGTGCGTGCGTGTGTGTATGTGCGCGTGCGCGTGCGTGCGTGCGTGCGTGCGTGTGTGTGTGTGTGTGTGTGTGTAGGAGAGTTCTCTATTTTCCAATTCTAATGTGGGCTGAGAATTCATGATCCTAGAGTGGACATTTGAGGGGAACTACAGGACTCTGGGAAGGATGAGAGGGGCTTTATATAACTAACCTGGGTCTGAATTCTTTCATTTTAACCAGCTGCTTCTGCAGTCGGCAATTATCAGCTTCCGGTTTGGCTTTCTGTCCTCCCCTGCCTCTGCTGCTCAGCTTTCTAATTGCTGCCAGGAGAACCAGGGACTTGGTGTGGTTCCTAGACAGCAGGAACGGGATCTAGGGGTCTAGCCGAAAGCTGCCGACTGCAAATGAAAGGAGGCTATTGGCCCTGCACCCCTGTGCTCTGCTGTTAGCAGAGTCCTGTCTCCCCCAGACAACTCCCTCCTCCTGAGTCCAAGGGGCACTGCTGAAGTTCTTGTCCTCTTAGATAACTGTGATACAGGACCATCCATCCCATACGGATGATGTCAGACCCCTCCATGGAGTTCTCAGAAAATGCTAGATGCCCCTCACTTCAGCA
This sequence comes from Microtus ochrogaster, assembly GCF_000317375.1. NCBI lineage: Eukaryota > Metazoa > Chordata > Mammalia > Rodentia > Cricetidae > Microtus > Microtus ochrogaster. The sequence continues at coordinate 275,637 of NW_004949168.1, read as the reverse complement.
TCGCTAAGGGCTCCCCACCTGCTGTCTTCTTGGAATCTCACAGCACAGCCGCCTTCATAACTGTGCCCCGAAGCCTTAAAGGCACACAGCGCACTCTCGGACTTCTTACTATATCTGTCATTCCCTCCGAGCCCCTACTGCCCCTGCCTGCCCTACCATGCTGCCCTTCTTCGCTGACCCCATTGTTTCCCCAATGGTCTCTGCATATTTCCCCCAGAGGAAACAGACAGTAAGCTATAAATGGGTGTATTTATACTCTACTGTGTAACTAGAAATGGCATTTGGGTGCACGAATCAGAAAAATATGGAGTTCTAAAAGAGACCTAATTTATTTCAGGGTTGAAAGATAGAGGTAGGTAGATCAAGGAAGGTGCCCCAGAGGAAGTGATTCTTAACACTTCAACTCACACTTACCCATGGATTGTTCACTGTTAACCAATTGAGCGGCAGGGAAAGGGTACTTTGGGGCACACGCAAAGGCCCTGGGGCAGAGGTTGACTTGCACAAGAACTGTGTGAGAAGCCAATGGCAGGAGAGTGCTGAGAGCATGGGAGAGCGTGAAAGGAGAAGCCAGGGGTGTTGTCGGGAACTAGACTGTGCAGGTCTCTGAGGAACAAATTAAGGGCTTGTGCTGTGCTCTGGTGACAATAAGAAATCTTTCAGGAGACGCACACTGGGAAGGTTCCCTGCCCAGCCCAATTTCAGATTAGTCCCTTGTCACTCCCTCTGCCTCCCACCCTAGGGTAACCACTTGCTGTGGGATAAAGCACACAGCCCTCCAGAATCAGGAAGAAAGGAAACTAGAAAGCCCATAAGAAAGAGTCAAGTGGTGGGGATGGCCTGTCCACATGGCTGGACACCACTTGATAAAGCCTGAGAACCATATGCATAATCTAACACTCCAATGTGTCACATGGTGCCCAGTAAGAGGACAATACTATCCTGTTTTATCAGCTTAGGACACTGAGGCTGGGTAAAGCCTCAGTGATAAAGTTATATAGCCTAGTAACAGGCCAGAACACAGACCCAGTACTGTTTCCGAAGCCAACACTGTTTCTGCCCCACCCAGCATGGTCTGCACACAGTCCCCAGGGGAGACATAAGTAGAAAAAAGCATCTTGCAGGTGTCCTGGCGTGCTGGTGTGCCTCAAATTCCCTCCGCAGTTTGAGGGGCCCCCACTGAAGGCGCTCCTGATTTCAATATAACATCTAAAGAGTAGGAGGTTCTGGAGACCTGTGTTGCCTGCTGGCTCCCCTGCTGGCTCCCACACTGACACCAGAATCACCAGAGCAGAGATGATCCACCCAAGGACAAAAAGCCAGCGCCCTGAGCCTTTGAAGGCAAGCGGAATGGGCTCAGAGAACCTGCAGCCTGGCTCTTACTAAGAGCTGACTACCTCTGAACCCCAGGGAGTGGAGCGGCAGCACACACTGATGTAGCCTGCTGTGCCTGACACCCCAGAACCTCCTCTTGTCTTCCTAGCACACCTCCCATCCGTCCATTCTCTGTGGTCACTGATACAGGACCTACGCCTGCCAGGAATCAGGTCACGGGCATCTTTGTGTCCCTCTCCACATACCACCTTGGACACATAGAGCTTAAATAATTGCTTGTTAAAGGGCTGAGCCCATCGATCCACAAGCATAGCAGATGGGAGGACGCGAATAAATAATGCAGCTCATAGAAACAGAAAGCTGAGTCAGTCACGTGGGGGCCTCCCTCATGGATCTGAGTCTCAGCTCTGACACAGCTGAGCCAGTGGACCAAAGTCACCTGTCGCCCCTCCACCCAAGCTACAGCATTTGCAAGACAAGGCTTGCTTTGCCCCCCCCCCCCACCAGAACTGTGGAGCACCAAGTAGGCCGCCAGCATGGCGCAGTGGGTGAAGGATGGTGGGCTTAAGGAACGCTAGTTTCCCTCCCTGGGGGCTTTGCAAACGCATGAATACTGCCACAGTGACTTAACTCCAGCTGTCATCCTAGACAGCACGCAAGCTCTCTCAGGCCCGGTTTCCTCCTTCGCAAGATGGGGGTGGCACTAGAGAAGCCACCCAGGGTGTCACAGTAGATTAAGTGAGAGCCAGCAAGTCCCTGAGCCATTTGCATCTGCAATAGCTGCCAGGGCCTCCCATCTAAATTCCCTGCCTGTGTGTCAGGGTGGCCCCCCAGCCTCTGCCCACTGTAACCATGTACCCACTCTGGGTGCTGATGGGACACTACCATGGTTCTGTCATCAGGGCACTCATAGATGTGAGCCCTCTGGTAGTTCCTGCCCAGGCTGAGCTGCAGCCAATGACCCCTCACTCACATCTGTGGCCCTGCCCAGCAGACAGCGAAGTGCTACATGCTGCGAACACCAAGTGGAAAGCTAATGAAAACAATAACGCCTGGTTTTCAAATCTCTGCCATTAGACCTCCATCCTTCTTTTTCCCCATGCCTGCTTTGCTCTGAAGTACAGCATGCCTGAGCCCGGCCCCTCCCTACACCCTCCCTTCCCTCCTGGGTACCAATCGGCCCGGAACTGAAACACCTTCCACCCTCCCACCTTTGGTACCAGTGACACAGGAAATGTTCCCAGGAGCACTGGCCTCCCCTGGGACATGCCTCAGCTCTAACACTTCCTGTGAAGTGAATCAGTGCTTCGGGGATGGTGGGGAAAGATAAGGTTAGAGGGCCCAGGCCTGGAGTGGCTGTGACAGCCTTTGATACTGACCGAAGAGTGTGTCTAGGGGGCTGCTGAGTCTGTGTCAGGCCACTCCCATCTCTGCCGCATCCTTACTTTGTGACATCGTTGAGCGGATTTTCCCGAGATTCAGCTCCCTTATGAAAGAAAACATAGCAACATGCCTGCTGTAAAGTTGCTGTGTGGACCATTTGGTAGGATGCATGGCACATGGTAGCCTCCAGTAAATATCAGTAGTAGCAATATCGTAATACCTGACTTTTGAGGGTTCTGCCCTCTATCTGCCCTGATGATCTCAACTTAGTAACCACAGATATTTAGCTCTGTGGTTCCCTCAGCCTTGTTCTTGTGCCAGTAAACAGATTTCTCTGACTTTGACTTCATTTCTTGGCTTCCAGACATTGGAAGTCTGCTAGACCACTGAGGCCAAGGAGCCTCAGCCTAAACTCCTTGACCCCAAGGTCCGCAGATCTTGTCCCTCCTCAGGGCCACCCTTGACTTGGGGACCCAGAACTAGAGTTTACAGGCTCTGTTCTGGCCCACCAGATTTTTGCTCATCCTTTCCCCATTCTGTTTGCCCGAAAACAAATGTCTCTTGATGGAGCCTGACCCACTTTGTCCTTTCCATAAGGGGGGTGGCAAGGACACGAGGGGGGCATCACCTCTCTTCCCCATGTTATAGAGCAGCCAGACGATCTGTGAGCCTCCTGTGGCTATGATCAGAGAAGCTTGGTTTAAGCACGGTGACAGTGAGCATGGCCTACTAGTGGTCACTTCTCCCTGGATCACTGATGGCCACTGAAGCAGGAGAAGGATGAAAACTCTGTCCTGTTCTAGTGGTGTCCCTGCTCCCCTGCTGCCACCTGGGGGTCCAGGAAACTGCTCTACTTTGTTTATTCAGTGCATAAATGTCTAATGGCTCCCTTTGCATCTGGAGATCTGACAACTGTGTCTTCATCAATACGTTCTTGGCTTTGAAGATTTGTTCTTCTTAATCAGTTGGGGGAAATCACAAGTACTTCTGATCCAGCTAATCTGAAGAAACACATTCTGACCTTAGTTTTTAAAGCTAACGCAGTTTAGATCCAGGTGTCAAGGCTTGACAGAGTGGCTCTCCTTCCCCTAAAGGCTGCTCAGAGCCCACCTCTAACCATTCTCGCTGTGTTCATTGTCACCTGTTGCATTCAACCACAAAACCCTAGCCATACCTTTATAAAGAGTTCCACAGCAAATGCTCTATGCTTAAGCAGGCAGTGAGATTGCAGACCCAGACTGTGTCAGCAAACTACAGCAGGGTAAATGGGGAGACCCCCTCAATGTCCACTTCTAAGGACCCGCCAAAGGATTTCATACCAGGAATCCCACGTGGATGTTGTAAAAGCAAATAAATGAGCCACATCTCCTCCCAGTTAGTGACCAAGTACCAAAAGTAGGGGGTGGGAATTCAAGTAAGTTGAGTGTCATAGTTAAGAGCTATGGATCCCCAGATTATATCAGGGACTCTAGGAGAAGCTTGACTTCAGGGATCAGGATAGTACACAGGCAGAAGTGGTACCTCCATCCAACATCTGGCACTTAGAGAAATTCATCAGAACTCAGGGCCACAGCATCATCTCAGCTGCAGACGGTCCAGAAAACTTGGAAGGGACAAGGGACTAGAAGCCTGGAGAGGACAGTCATTAGACACCTGGGCCCAGAGATGTCCCCTGGACCCCAGAGGCCCTGGAGCCCAGGAGAGCCAGTTGTGTGGAATCTTGTTATGAGATGGACAGCTTATCTCTTGGGGACAGACACCACATGTCTTTAGTGGAAGTCACAACGCCTGTTGTGGTCCTCAGAACCCACCTCTGTCAGCACAATGACCAAAGTCTTGCATCAAAGTACAGAGGTGCTAACCCAGGACTTACCCATTAGGGTATGTATTCTGCCCCCTTGGATGCAAGAGAAAATTCAGAGTAAAGAGCTTACCAGGGAATCTGAGCTCAGGAGTCTCTAGAAAGAAATGAACAATAGTCTTTGAGCATACCTCGGTTTTAGGAGAGTAACCTTTCCCCTGTGAGGTGTTTGTAGTGTGAGTGAGGGCAAGCGTGTATGTATATTTGTGTGTGTGTGTCTTCTAAATTGTCTGTGTCACTCACAAAGTTGAACATAGTGTTGGAACAAAGTTAAGTACTCACCAAAACCTTGTGAAAAGAATTTGAAAGAAGTGTGTTTTCTTCTTATTCCATGACTGGGTCGTTTCTCTTTTTCAGCGTCCCCACTGAATAATAAATAAGGTGAGGCTGTTTGCCCTCCTTCCACTTCCTCCAATTCCATCTGCGTGAGGGGAAGAAAGTTTCTTTCAGGGGCTCTCAGGCACAGTTAGTCGACACTGATTTGAAAAGAACAACATACATATTCGTACCCACTTGTCAAGCACCTGTAATGTGCCAGCCATGGCCTCCTCTTGGCTCACAGGGCACCAATGCATGAACAGTGCTTTACTTCTTTGAAAGAGCATCTGGACCATGGTCACCACCCCATGGGCTCAGAGCTCCTTGAGAACTGGGGAAGAACCACTCCTTGTCAACCATTAAGCTTTGTGCGTGTTAAGGGACCATGTTAAGTGACCAAAAGGGCTTGTTGTGTGGCCTGTGGGCATGGTCCTTGTAAGAGACACAGGCTGGGTCTGCAGAATTGCCCTGCAGGCATGACTAAGCACCCTTCCATGAGCAAGGCTGCCAGTTTGTGCAGCTGATGGGAAGAAAGGGTGCTCTGCTCCAAGAAGCTTAGCACTGAAATCAGAGGCAAACCATCCTTAGACGTGACCCAGAAAACTGGCCTCCGATCCGAGATGGCAGGGCTGTCCAACAGAGAAGTCAGCAGAGACAGTTGAGTCCCAGGTGGGCTAGATGACTCCCCATACTAAAGAATAAACGCGTCCGGAGGTGCTAGAGAAAGTCAATAGAACCGAGCATGAGGGTGGAAATGAGAGAAGCCTCCACTTAAACATGAGGCCTCTGCCAGGACTGTGGAATCTTGAAAACATGGGAAATTTTCTTTTCTGCCATAGAAGGGGGGAAAAATGTCTGCCTGTGTGCCAAAGAGAAGCGGATGTGGTCAGAAAGGAAGGAGGCAGAACAGGCGGTGGGCGGGTGGTGTTTACAGGCTTCTCGGAGTCTGACATAAACAATGCAGAATGAGGAAAATCCTAATTTTAAAACTTACTCTGCAATCATGGTGCAAACCATCGAGAACTGGGACACGGGCCAGGGCCAGGGCCAGGGCTGGGAATTGGTGGCTGAGAAGTTGAGTGGCTGCTCAGAGGCAGAGGGATTTGTGACTCATCTGGAGACACACAGTGCCTTGGCTGGGTGGTTGCCCCCGCCCCCCCCCCACACCTCAGCCCCCTTTGCCACAGCCCTGAGCCAAGCCCTCACCTGCTCCATACCTCTCTTCTCTTCAGTAGCCTGACAAGGACTAAGGCGAGATCCTGTCAGGGTGGAGTTTGGAGCGAGCGGTGCTACAGAACCAGAGATGGCAGAGAGCCTGAGGCTCCTAGGTGGGAAGCGCGGTGCTGTCTTCAACACCCTGTGTAGGAAAGTTTAGTCCTCAGAGTGGGTGCCATTCTCTTCCACAGAATGACCGCTCCTTAGGCCGCATCAGCAAAGGTTAAGGGCGAAGGTCTGAGCCCCTCACTACCCACCTCGCCCCGTCTAAGTGCAGCATAGTTGCCTCAGCAGCTGGTAACCCTTTAAAGACCAGGCTCCACGCAGTGGTGAGGATGTTGCAGTCAGCTGTGAGGGGGTGACATTGTCAGAACTGATCTCAGCCTCACATGGAGAACAGGATGGTGGCGTCCTTCTGCTCTGCCTGTATTAACCCTTGAAGTTGGTGTGTTACCTAAGGAAGCTTAGGTAAACCTGGGTAGCCAGGGGAAAGGCCCAGTGAGGAGGAGGAGAGAATGTCTCGGTATTTGATGCTGATGTGGCCACACCAGTGCACATTAGTCACGGTCATCCATGACTACTACACCCAAGAGTCTGGGGCCATTGAGCACCAGAGAGGCCCTGTGAGAAAGCAGGGAATTTAGAATCAGACCTCTGTTTGCCATCCAGTTCTGACCCTCCCTAGCTGGATACTGAACAAGTTTCCTGTCCAGCCCTGCTACCCAGCCCCCACCTCCTCAGTGGTTTCCCGGGATTAGGAGTGGAGAGTGGTCCTTCTCGGAGAAGCTGCTCGGTCCAGGTCCTTGTTCACACTGGAGACACTGGCCAGGTCAGAGTGTGCTCAGGGACAGCTCATTTGAGGGAAATGTTTAGTGTGAGCTGTGGGGTTGAGATCTGCTTCTTCTAAAAGAGAGACGGAAAGCGTGAAGGTTGCCATAATCGATGTTTTCATTATTAGGCCCATTGGCGGGCGCGTTAGCTGGGAGCTTTGGGTCAATGGCTGATTGTTTAAAATGAAAACACTGTTTATCACAGTGAAGAGAAAGGTCGTGGGAGAAAGCGAGCAGTGAGATAATAACTAATACAGGCAGAGAACGGTGTACTTTACAAAGCGTTCACATATACGCCAACACTTTGTCCTATTCTTATGATAACTCTCAGACGAAGGGATTGCCAGGAGCTTTTTTTCTTCCCATTTTACACATGAGGAGCCTGAGGCTGACAGAATGATTTGCCCGAGGTCCGCAAGATCCTAAGAAACCGTAAAGAGATGGAAAGGAAAGAACAAATGATGGAGCTTTCCAAAGTTTAACTGTTAAGAGGTGTGGCAAGACCAGCAGAGAACCCTGGGAGAGAGGTGTAAGCTAGGGATGAACCAAGAGTGTCATAGATACGCCATGTCCCTGCCACTGCATTCTGAGCAAAGGACACAGCAAGCTTGGCCCTGTCTCGCTCTTCCGTGGAGAAGTTGGGAGGTTTAAATCCTAAAACCCCATTATGGGTGAGCTCAAAGATGAGGATAAGATGTCAAAGACAGACCACAAGCGTGCTCCCTCTATAAACACTGTAGACATACGCTCATCTGACTGACACTTTGGGTTTGTCTCCCTTCTTGTGTCTGTACTACGTGATTGGCCCCAAAGCTTAGTGGCTTTCCTCCCTTACCTTCAGCCTGCGTGAAGGCTCCTTATAGATTCTGTAAGCCAGGCTCAGTGATAGAGCGCTTGTATAATCTGAGCACTTGGGGCAGGAGGATCCACAGTTGAGGGATATCCATAGATCATACACAGCATGATCTTGTCTAGCCTGGACTGCATGAGACCCTGTCTCAAAATAAAATAAGATAGATAGATAGATAGATAGATAGATAGATAGATAGATAGATAGATAGATAGATAGATAGATAATCAATAGATATTACCTACCGCATTGCAAATGTTCCTACTCATCCCAACTCTCCCTCCCTCCAACACTCAAATTCTCCTTTGAGGAACCTGACCATCCCTGGCACAGCAGCCTCCAGTGTAAGTCCCTCCGCTGCTCGGATGAAGTCCGAATGCCAAAGCCCATTATTCAGGACACCCATCAGGCCGAGGCCACCCTAGCCACCCCTCCGTTCTCACTCTTTCCTCCGTTCACTTCCCCAAGTTGTCCCTTCTGTTTCCTGGACATTCTGTCGCATGCTTGATGTTACCCTGGCCTTTGATGAAGCCTCCCAGCTGAGAAGGCTCGACGTTAGCTCCGGTAACCATTCCCTCTGCAGAGCCTCCCCAGCTCTTCTGCCTTTGTGGATCTCTACACATCCGGGGCCGGTCGCACTCGGGAGTTTTGCTACTCATTTTCATATGTTTGCTGTGTGCTGGCAAAAATAGTCTCTGAAATACATTCATGCTTACTAATTCACTCATTTCAAGTGTGGCTCGCCTCCCCCTGAAGACAAATAACGTTCAGTGCAAGGTGTGCAGCTATCCTAATAATAGATTCTAGATGAATAATAGATGTTGGGGTTTTAGAAGCGAGCAAGTATCTAAAGTGTAGAGCTGTGACAAAAGATTCTGTCGTGCCCCACACATGAAGGCATGAAAATGATCCAAATGCAATATCTAATCCTTTGAGAAATATTAAGGTTTTAGAATATATTTTATTAATTCTTTGAGATGCATACAATGTATTCTGATTATATTCACCTTTTCTACTCCCTCCCAGACCTAATTCCTCCCAGGTTCAGCCCTCGCTCCCCATCCTTCCTCCTAAGTTCATATTGTCTGTCTGTCTGGGGTGGGGCGGTGTTTAACAGACTGAATCTTGTTTGTGGTGCTCATACAATCACGGATGTGGATCCATCCAAGAAATAGTAAGTTTTAGTTGCATGCCAGCTATGTGCTAGGTGCGGATTCAAAAGTAAGTCACAGTTCCCAGGAAACTGACGTCTAATGAAGAAAGAGACATAAAAACTAAAAGTTAAGATGTAATCTGGCACCTGTCAATGGTGGGAATCGTGCTCCTGCTGCGGGGGAGTGGCTCATGATGAGTTCCAGCACGCGAGTGGATAGATACAGGGGATTGTATTAGGAGGAAGAGCAGTGTGAGCAAAGGGTGCGGCAGGAGCTAAGGAGTGAAGGAGAAAAACTGCCGTGTACGTGGGATCAGAGAGGACAGGTCATGTTGAGCCAGATCTGTGCCGGTAAGGAACTCAGATTTTATCCTATGAGTGCCCCAGTGATTTTCATGTAAAAGAGTCATAGAAACATTTTATGTATAGAGCAAACAAGTTTGAGAACTTATGCAGCCTATGTGATGAAGTGGCAGTGAGCGGGGGGGGG
>NW_004949168.1:243592-266102 GCF_000317375.1 Microtus ochrogaster | reverse complement strand
GGGGGGGTCAGCATTGAACACAGTTAGTGGGGCACAACAGTAACCGTTTAGGAGAGGTGCTATGTGAAAGCTGTGAGCAGCAGTGGACAGAGAAAAGGAAGTAAATCCACACAAGACTTGTGCAGCAAAAGTCACAAGATGCTGAGTGGCGGCTGCGGTGGTCTCTGTGAGGTGTGGGAAGGGCAAATACAGCCCTCAGTTCTGACCTGAAAGGTTGGATGTAGCAGAGAGGGGAAGGTCCAGCTCTGAGGTGATGATGGGGAGTTCTGTTTGGACCATGCGGGATCTAAAGTGCTTCAGCATCCTGATCACAGACATCCTCTTAACACCCACCAAGGCACTCCAGGCGACCACTGTTGAAACTTAAAAAGGACCTCTGGGAAAACCATTGCCATCTCATCTTCTACATAAACCAGTTATGCATTTTATAGGCCAAGCTCTTTCAAGCCGCTGTCTGGGAATAAATAATAATTTTCATATAAGAAATAAAAATGCAATAATTTTCTGATAGAAAGCCATTCTCCTTCACTAGGTTTTACTCTTGATGAGTTTGGTTATTTCCTAAGTTAAGCCACCCCTCCATGATGGAGGTAGATATTGACTCCATGGGGCTGTAGGAGAGATCCACTTTGAGCTTTAGCAACTGTAAGACAGGAGCAAAATGAGACAGAAGTGTAGCTTGCTAAGGTCACAAGCCCAAGCCTATGCTCTGCCAGATATATTCTTGCTGGGGTGTGGTGGTTAAGAAGCTCAGGATATACATGCATTCCAGAGCATCCTATGAGGCCACTCTCTTCCTTCTTTTCTGAGACAGGCACACTGTGCTCCTCATTACACCATCTCCATTTGTAAGAAAACCTGGAACCAAACTAAATTTTATTATCTTCCAACCTGGCTGTCTTCGAGAGTGTGGTCTCAGGTCTCTGCCCTTGGCTCTGGGCAGGGAGATAAAGGCAAAATGTAAATTATAACTCCATCATAGACAAAGGAATTGGATTGACCATCAGGGTACACAGTCCCAAAAAGGTCAGCATTGTAGTGGAATAAGAAGCACATCCACTGGAAACAGAGTTCTCCAGACTGAACACAGCACAGTTGGCTGTGAGAGGGGCAGGGAGCAAGCCTGATCTGGCACTGCTGGGAATGCCTGTCCCCCAGCCACTCAGAAAGTGTCACAATGACTACTAAGAAAAATAAAAACTGAGGTTTGGAAATAATATCTAGTGATGACATTGTCTTGTCCCCTTAGTTGGGGCACAATGACTCCAATGTTGTCATTACATGAACCCTGCAAGCAGATTAGCCAGTTGGTTCTCTACGATGCTAACTCATGCATAATTATATTACACTCAAACAACACACTCATTTCTGTACAGTAAAATGTGAATAGATACATACATACATATATATATATATATATATGCCACTGTATTTAGGAATATATATGTGTGTGACAACAGTTGGTTTTAAAAAGAGGCCATGAAATTCACAGAGAGCCAGGAGAGGTATATATATTAGAAGTGATGCCAGGCATGGTGGTGAACACTCTTAATCCCAGGAGGCAGAAAGCACACAGATCTCTGAGTTCAAAGCCAACCTGGTCTACATAGCAAGTTCAGAGACAGCTAGGGCTATATGGGGAGACCCTGTCTCAAGAAGGGAGGAAGGGAGGGAGGGAGGGAAGGAGGGAGGGAAGGAGAAGACTGGGAGCTACAGTTAGATCTGGGGGGCTCCGCCTGGCACAGCACACCAGCATGCACAGTAAGATGAGCTCGCTTCGACTTTGTATCAGGTCAATTTCTGTCACTTAGCTTCTGCCAACCATAATACACTACAATTATTCTCAACAGTCATCAAGAGCATGAAGACAAGAGAAAAGCCTCTTGCAGCTGCGGGCTCACCTCCTCCCCAGGCGGTCCAGCCTTCCCTTCACTTATGCTGGGGTGACTGGCATAGAAAGTACCGTGGGGGTAGCCAGAAGCAGCAGTGTTTCCATGTTCCCTAGTAGGGGATGCTGAGACATCAGTGTCAGCTTGAGCAAGTAACTCCTTTTTCTACCATTTGGGTAAGCCCTGCCAGATCTTCTGTCATCTCTGGAGAGGAAGAACTGTATATCAAACAAGGCCATCACCTCTTAGCTAATAAATGAAAAACTCACCATTCTTTAATTATTGACTTATAAGCATTATTGCCAAGCATTGCTGTCGTTCCTGGTTCCGGGGGTGGAAATACGTAGAATGTCACTATTAGGGTCCGGTCAAATTCCCCATGACTGTGCTAGGGGCTGTTAGTTAGATCATTGTACAGCATAGGTTCCCTTTACCATGGGTACTTGGAAGTAGTATGATACAATGATCAAAATCACAGACTCCAGAGTAAAACAATCTAACCTCTTAGAGTCTGTAGAATCTATAGGACACGATATATACCAATGCTTTTAAGTCTCTACCCTCTCTTGGAGGAAAAAAAAAAAGACAGAAAGAAAAGAAAATCCAGTTACAGTGTGGAATCTTTTGAACATAAACTGTGATAACAGAGTACATAATACCATGGTTGGGATGAGGTAGGTGCTCTGTAACTATCAATCATGACCATTATGATTATCATTGATATACACAACATACCCTGGGAGGAGATACGTGGGTTAAGAATGGCCACATGTGCTCCTCTGTCATTCTGTGTAAGGATGGGAAATGGACAGGAAGAGTAGACAGGTACTCAGAATGCCAAGGTCACAATCATGGCGATGAAGATTCCAGCCAGGACACTAAGCCCAGGGGAGAGCAGCACATGAGCTGCCAGCCATAGCGATTCCCACAAAGCATGTTAGCTTTAGGGGGAAAGTAGCCAGTGCTCCATCACGGCTTTTCTTTGACCTGTTTTCTGGGTGCTGGTTTGGTTTCATGGTAGAATTTAAAGATGCTCTGTTGAATAGATATTCTACTACTGTGGCTTTTCTAAGAAATTAATATAATATTGACCCTCATCTCTTTTACCCCTCCTTTCTTCTCCTTCTCTTCCATCCTTTCAAGTTAAATTTTGTATCACCTGTTCTGGGTGTCAAACCTTATCCAAACACATTCTCCCCGTGGAGGTGCATCCTGCCATGGGTGACCTCTGCACCGCTCATCTCAGTCATCCCAATGAGCAGATAACTATTGGTGGTCTCATTGCTGATCCTTTGGGCTTTTCCATTGGGTCAGCTAGGCTTTTCTTTAACTTACTTTAACTGCGTTTTATTTTTAATTTCAATTAGATTGGGTTTTTTTTTCTCATTTAATCCTGATACAGCCCAGCATAGAACTTTATGGTCTAAATTCCCCCTCCCAATTTCCCATTTTGCCCAATTTGTCTGTGTTAGTAAAGTGGTGGGCACCTGTCCAACTTTAAAAAAAAAATTCATTCATCCTCTTCTTGTGTGTCCCTTCTGCTTTGCCAGGTCAAGCTGGGAACTGCCTGACCTGAGGGAAGGGAGAGTAAAAGCCATCAGTGATTCAGACGGGGTGAGCTACCCCTGGTACGGGAACACCACAGAGACTGTGACCCTGGTTGGCCCCACCAACAAGATCTCCAGGTTCTCCGTCAGCATGAATGATAACTTTTACCCCAGCGTGACATGGGCAGTGCCAGTGAGTGACAGCAACGTGCCACTTCTCACCAGGATCAAGAGGGACCAAAGTTTTACCACCTGGCTGGTAGCCATGAATACCACCACCAAGGAGAAGATCATTCTGCAGACCATCAAGTGGAGGATGAGAGTGGACATTGAAGTGGACCCTCTTCAGCTGTTGGGGCAACGGGCCCGGCTAGTGGGCAGGACTCAGCAGGAGCAGCCCCGGGTTCTGAGCCGGATGGAACCCATCCCCCCTAACGCACTCGTGAAGCCCAATGCCAATGATGCCCAGGTCCTCATGTGGAGGCCCAAGCGGGGGCCACCCCTGGTGGTGATACCTCCTAAGTAGAAGCGGACTGCCCAGCTGTGTGTTGCCAGGGGTGGCAGGAGCCAAACTGAGTTTCTGAGCCAAAGCAGACCTCTTGGTTTGCCAGCCTCTGCAGCTGCTTGTGAAGAGTCCAGCTGCTCCTCGGGTGGTAGAACCATAACCCTTAGGAAAAGCCCCTTCCTCTTAGGAATAAAGAAATCACTGATTTGACAGACTTGCTGTGATTACCATGCAAGTAGCCATATTTTGCAGCTGACCGGGATGATTCTTTTATTTGAACTATTGACCATTTCTTTCCTGTGAGATGCAGGGGAGGTAAATGAAACTAAACAGTGCCTGTGGCGGATGCTGCTTCCCAACCAATTAGAAGCGCGCGTGGAAACATCCACACCAGGTGTTCGTAAGATAGTCCCCCGTGTGTGACTGGAGGGTGTTGGGGAGTTGGGTGAAAGATACCGGGTGATGGGGAGAGAGAAGAAGTTGTTGCTACAGATTAATGTCAAATATTAGTTGATGATCAGATCGTCAGCACGTTCTCTGGAAGGAGGGGAACACGTAAACACTCTGTCTCAGAGCTGCCCTAGGAGCTGTCCAAAGTGCTGACTCCGCAGCCCTAGTGGAGACTGGCTGCTTCCATACACTCTAGTTCCAAAGAGATGGTTCATTCTAAGTGTTAGTCACAGTATTGGCTATGTAGTTCCTGTTTTCTGCAGTGACTGTGGCACTGGGTCCCTCCAGGGTTTTTTAGTGACTCAGTCTGTGACTTTGTTTACAACTACAGATTCCTCACCAGCCCTTGGTTTACAAAGATGTACAGCCTCCTGTCATTGCAGGGTTTCGGGAACATCTCCACAAATGAGAAAGATACTTTCGAGTTTTAATCTCTGACTTGTTTGGGCACAGGAAGTGTACACATCTGTGCATGTACATGTGTTCTCACACATCAGTATTCAGAGATAATAACAACGAGTCTTGCCAGTAGTGCCTGAATGTTCATCTATGGCCTTTAAACACACATAGTATATACACCATAAGTCCACATAGGTTAACTTCAACTATACTTACAAAAATTCAACTTTAACTGCTTGTCCAGCTGTAGGGAGGAAGTGTTTCTTACTTCTTTAGTGAAAATCTGGGCATTTTCTTTAAGCAAACTTGTATCACTGAGATCCAGCCAATAAAGGTGGGAAGCCAGATGTCCTTAATCCAGCTGTGTAAAACTTTCTAATGAGTTTCCAAGTATGTACAGTGGTAAGATTTCCAACCCTTTCAGCCTAAATCACTCCCTCCCAGAAAAGAGCTTTCCTTGTTAATCTCAGTAGTGCAGGTTGTGAGATGGAGCCGTCTTTGTTCCAAAACTCCCCGGGAGAACAAACTACAGAACTCTCACAATGTTGTACATTGAATAAGTAAATTCTTCAAGCTTAATTTCAGAAGTGTGAGATTCCAAGTCTGGAGCCATTATACCGATTCTGTCATTGACCCCAAGCCTGCCAAAGTTTGGGGACAGAGAATGTGAACTGGGAAGGCTTGTCCATTGCTTTTGTTTAAAATGCACTCTAGTTTTATTGCTTTTATGCTCTAGTCCCAGAGGATGCGACTCGAAATTATATAGCACTAACTTCACACCCCAGCCATCAGCTCCTCTCTCATAGACTAGTAATTGATGGCAAGTCATTTATAACAACACATTAATGCCCATCTGTGAGTTGCAAAGACTCTTCTATTTAGAAATAACTCAGCTGTTATTTTTGTTATTTTCTCTGTACTTTCCCATGCTTCCCTCCTTCTTTATGGCAGAGCTGACCTCAGAGAGCTACAAGCTGAAGACTAAAGCTGCTTATTTTCCATGCTGACACAAGAAGCACCAATCTCTCCCTCATTGAATTAGATGCCACTTTTATGAGATTTGGGGCAGTGGATGCTGATCTTGGAATCCAAGCCACATAGCCCCACTTTAAGAAAACCTGATTTTTCTTTACACATCTAAAATTGTAACAACAGATGAATAAGAAAGAGTTTATATTAAAAATCCTATGGGAGGTTTCAGTCTTTAAATGTCCCTAGCACATTAAGATATGAGTCACACAATTATATTTCCATAAAATATAGCTTTTCAAAGACCTGTCTGTACTTATAAAGCAAGGTGCAGCATTCTTACCTAAGCTTATTCCTACTTAAAAAGAATCACTTCAGATTTTTAAAATAAACTACCCCCAGGTGGTTTCCTGGGGAATGATGTAATAACAATTGAGAAGAAATATGTGAGAAAGGGCTTATAAAAGGTAAAATCACTATGCAGATATGCTTTACCGCTGTCATTTGTTACTTCTCTAAACTCTCTCTCTCTCTCTCTCAGTCCTGAAGTCAACCTGGTAGAACACTCAATTACCCAATAGCCAATTATGTTAAAGTTACCATTGTTTTACAAGGAGATGACCCCCTTTCTCTCTGTCTGTGGATCATTGACTTTTAGCTTAGTCAGGATATTGCCAAAGAAAGGGCTCTCTTACAGGAGAGAGTTAATCTTGAGATCTCTGCTGGGGTCACCTGCATTATCCCATCAGCCTGCATGTCCCTTGAGAACAGGGGTCTGATGCCAGACAACATCAGTTTCAAATGGACTCGCTCTGAACCTTTGGTGTGAGTTGGGTGGTCTCTAAACTATATTTGGACTTTGTATTTGGGTCATAGTTTCTTAGTGACACAACAGTTTAAAACCTCCTGTATTTGGAAGAACATTTCATCAGGTCTTAAATCCTTAAATAAGGTCACCCTTGAGATCCTCTAGTCTATGATCTCCAAGGAAATTGAGGCCCATTTAAATTAGGTCAACTATTCAGGATCACAAAGCTCATCAGCACAGGCCTGAGTCTCCCAGACCACAGCTTACAATCCAGGCACATTGCCTGGGGCCTGGGGTCTTTCCTCGTCTCCAGCCAGAAACACTGCCGCTGTTCCAGAATCGTTCACCCACAAATCAATTAGCCGAGAAATTAAAAACAATTGGGTCCAGAACCCTTTCCGTTATAATGTCAAAAAAGGAATATTCCAGATTACTTTCTATCTGTGACAGCTGTTTTGATAGTGAACCCTTAATCTGTTCTCTGCTAATTGCATACCACATCGGCAGGTCATTGCTGCCGTCCACAACACATGGGAGACTGGAGGCTGGTCCCCTGTCTGCCTTCCAGTCAATGAATCATTTTGGACACCCCCCCCCCCACAATGAATACCTCAAAGTCATGGTCTAAGAAAAACTCTGCATAGTAAAATAAAATAGCAATGATTTATAAAAGATTTTGCAAAAGGCTTCCATACGTGTTTTCTCATCCACAGTCATCGTAAGAAGTGTCATTCGGTGGTGATGGTGGTGGTGTTATTGTCCTCATCTTACAAATAGCAAGTTGAGACCAAAGAGGGTAAATGATGTATCCAACAGGCACACAAACAGGAAAAATGCCAAAAGCCAGGATTCAAACTGGGCCTTTTGGCTCAAACCCCCATTTTCTCCCTCTATATGGTGCTGTCCCTTAGTTTACCCCTTAGCACAAAGGAGAAGAAAGAAAAGGAGAAGGCAGGTCACTGTCATCTGCACGGCCATGTAGTCCTCCCCTACCCACCAAGTGGAGTCATTAAAAATGAGAGAATGAAAGCTGTTTGCTTCCTCAAAGAGCCTTGTAATCCCCAGGGAGGTTGGCCCAGAAAAACGCCTGTCAGGGACTGTGGTGTGGGGGAGGTGGCTGTCACTTGTAATTAATGGAGTAGGAAAAGCCGTTCCCCTGGTCTCCGAATCCCTTAAACACAAGTACAAAGACAGACAGGAAGCATGCATCCTACAGCTGAGGTCCCAGCTGAACACTGCCCTGCCACCCGCGGTCCCTCAATGCCTGTGCAGGAGCAGCCCATGGGGCGGAGGCAGTGAAAACAATGGCTTTCCAAGGCCTTCTTGGCACATTGAGCGTTCTTGTTAAGAACAGAGGGCGCAATTAAACATCGCTAGAGCCAGCTCCCAACTGAGTTGCAAAGAAAGATATAAGTGCACACATATACACGCGCACACACGCACGGACAAAGACCTACCACACTCACACACTTTCCAGGCTGAAAAGAAAATTAATCAAAAACCCAATGAATGCCTGAACTCTATAATTAAGCCTAAATGATCCTTAGATAGAACAGGAGCCGAGTGAACAAGCTCAGTGAACAAGCACACATATATTTTTACCCCAGAGTCTTATTGTCATTAATTTCTTTTGAGATCTGGAGTACATCTGGTCCCCATTTTTCTGGTAGGACATCTGCCTATAGAAAGCTTCCCAGAGAGTTGCCAAGGTTATCTGACCATTCCCAAGCACTTCTATAGGAATTCCTATGGGGAAACATGGTATTGATCCCTGAGTCAGGCATACGCTCTCGTATAACAAAGCCCATGGCTAGCCTCAGTAGACACTGGCGTGATCTCTGAAACACTCCAGTGTCTCAGCGAGGCATTGCCTGATGTAAGACATTGTTTGTTGGATCAGTAGCACATGGGCTGCAGCTGGTGAGCCGACCTTCAGGATCCATCAGCTTGGAAACCCAAAACCTCATTCCGTCCCTGCGGAGCAAAGCCTGGTCTCTGGGAAGGTTGGGGATCTCTCAGCTCTCCCCAGCATTGGCCACCTGGCTAAAAGAGTACTATCCCCAGGAAGGGGCAGAAAAAAAAAAGCCGAGAAGGCCACAAGGTCCTGTAGGTAGCTAAAAGCTCCTCCTTGAGTAGGAGACAAGTGGCTAAGTGTCAGGACAGGGCCAGATGGAAAATCCCAGCACAACTGGCTGGGTTGAAATGACCACAAAAGCCATCCCAGAACAGCTGTATTTTCCTCATTCGTGGTCATATAGCACAGAGGGGTGTGTGTGTGTGTGTGTGTGTGTGTGTGTGTGTGTGTGTGTATTCAATATTTATATATATTCTATACACACACACACGTTTAAATCTTTTCTTGGGTCTCTACTGGCCTTTCTGTCCCTACAGTTTTGGCTAAGTCCTTAAAGTTTGCAGGTGGTTTTATAGACCTGCCATCTTGAAGGAGATAAAATGAGGAAGTACTTCCCTTCACCCTCTGCATAGACAACATATCCCAGGCTATCTCACAATGGTGGAGGTATGGCTGGTTCTGTCTTCTCTCTACATCTGCCTATAGTGACCCCTTTCTTTACGGTCTCTTTTGGCCCCCCTGCACAGTTGTCTTTAAGACTGTCCCAGTCCCTATTGCATGCCTCAATTATTCCTTTCTCCCAGCTTGGCCAAAGGATGCTCCCTAAAAGAACCAGCTCCTCTTTCCAAGACAAATACAGATTCAGGCTCTAGGCAGTGGGACACATGGCCAAGCATCGAGCTTCTTTTGCCTCTAGGCCCATGTTTGTCTTCAGCTTACCTAGAAAAAGTGGGTTGATCCTTAAAACAGCTGAGTGCTGGTTCAGAAATACCAGGGTGTATGGAAGATACATATGTCACAACTGTACAGTGAAGAAGAAAGAACCAGACACAGAGCCAAGACACAAGCAGAACCCAGTGCTACTGAGGATTGTAAGGGATACAGACAGTGCTGTGAGATATTTAAATGGTAGCATCGTTGAATCTGGGGCTGACTGAGGGCTGGCTGAGGCCCAGCATTACTGGAACAAGGAGGAGATAAAAAGGAGAACAGGATGTTTTGTTAGTTGCCAGACCTAGGGTGAAGGTGAGGCAAGCAAGGTACTAGGACACGTAGAATTTAAGAAGGCACTCACTCTCAGGCCTGTGTGCTCACATGCTCCTGCAAGAGCAAACCTTCTTGGTGTTTGCCTTTGGTGCCTGGCTTGCTCCTTACTCTCGGCCCCACTTCACATCTACCTCTAACTCTCTGCTGTCCACACAGAAGAGCAAAGCAGGGAAGGTATCATGGGATTCTCCAAATGCTCATTCTTCCAGCACGTCTTTCTACAAGTATTTCCTACATACTTGGCAAAACAGAATCCGTGCCCTCAGTGGGACAGTGCACATAGGCAACTGTAGAAGGCGGTCCTTGTGCCACTGGGTCATGCATTGGGAGGTAGCCCAGGACCTTGTAAAGTGTCTCAGAGTCATCTCTGTACCCAATGGGTGCATCAAACAGTCTACCATTTTTAGAGACTGGTATGTCCCCTCTCTCATGCCTAAGTAACAGAACAAGACTTCTCAGGCACACTGTCCTAATGAAAGCACAGTACACACCCCAGCACTCAGGTTATCTCTCCATCTGCTGTGTCCCCACCCTAGGAACCAATTAGAATATTCCACCCAAACGTGATCCAATGACACGCTAATTGTAAAAATAACAGGAAGGATAATGCATGCACTTCAGGCTGAGAACTATTTCATTAAACTGGGCTTTGAAAGCAAGACAGCCAATTAAATTATTTCCCACTTTACTCTCTCACATACCAGAAGCTAAGGAAGGCTATTACTTCTAATTAATCAGAGAGAAAAGACTGTACACATGCATATCAGAAGAACGGAGGTAGAGATGCTGCCACCCCTATCTC
The DNA here is from genome assembly GCF_000317375.1 of Microtus ochrogaster. NCBI lineage: Eukaryota > Metazoa > Chordata > Mammalia > Rodentia > Cricetidae > Microtus > Microtus ochrogaster. The sequence continues at coordinate 255,612 of NW_004949168.1, read as the reverse complement.
CGTCTGCTTGCACATACGCATGTACACACACATACATACCAGAAAACTAAGGACTATCTCACCTAAAGAATTCCATGGATCTTGCTGGGCAGTGGTGGCACATACCTTTAATCCCAGCACTTGGGAGGCAGAGGCAGGTGGATCTCTTGGTTCAAGGCCAGCCAGGTCTACAAGGTGAATTCCAGGAGCACCAGGGCTACAAAGAGAAACCCTGTCTCTCGAGAAAATAAAAACTTCCATGGATCTTCTTAAATGGCAAAACAAAAACAAAAACAAAAACTTCTAGTCCCAAGAGCCACTAATAAAATCAAAGCATTCCTTCTTTGAGTACATTCATGGAAAGAGAAACAGGACATTCTGTGTACAAGAATAAACAACTTTACAGTCAGTTTAATTATGAGCTTGTTACAGAAAAAAAAAATCTTGTCTTTTTGCCTTTAGTAGATTATTTCCACCCAGCTCTCTATATCCCAAATATATTATTCATTGGTACAGGAGACCAGGGGACTGGGCTCCTGGACCCTGATTTCGTATTGATGTCATGCTGACCTTGACGTATTTATCTGTGGCACAAGAAGGAGGCCCCTTGTCAGTGCCATGTGCACCCCACAAGTGTTTATGAAAGCACACTTAACAGAGCAAACTTAACTGGGTTGCTTGTGTCTTGCCTTAGGAAAACTAGTAGACAAAAGTAAACCACACACAATATTTTCTATACAAAAATTATGCTGTTTTTAAATTGCTTTTATATAATATATTATAGAATTAATAGACTAATGATATATGGATTAATATCAATAATAAATCATAAAGAGCATGATTAGTGAGGTAGTCTCCTTGGTGACATGACTTTCGTTCATGAGCATCTGTGTGGTGTGCTCTGTGATCACCAAGTAGACTGTGAGTTCGGCTTAGGCCTCTGTTCACATCTGCTTACCTTGTACCCAACCTCCTCCCCACCTCACCATGTTTGCCAGGTCAGGTACCAAGGGCTGGCAGAGTCTGGCACACTCAGCACCTCTGACCCATTTTGACTAATCACATTCCTGCAGAAATGGGAACTGGCATTTACAGGTGCCAAAAGGCATGGCTGCTATTCTGGTGAACAGGGTACAGAGAGGGCTGCTTTCTAAAACATATCTTAGACCAAGTCCCTGTTTGTATATGAAATGGGTTTATCTTCTAATTTCAGAGTGTCAAGACAAATTTATTTAACTGACTACATAACTTCCTAAACTGAAGCCATATAATATATATAATAAGAATGTGGAATTATAAAAACATTTGCACCCTAGCGATCCTGTGAGCAAGTCCAGCACACACAAAATCTAGACAAGTGACTGGGGAGGTGGCTCCCTGGGTGAAGTGCTTGATGTACAGGCATGAGGACTTGAGGTCAGATCCCAAACACCCACCAAAACCCAGACATGGCAGCATATATCTATATGCAACGTTGGAGTGGAGTGGCAGAGGGGACAGTCACTGGCTAGCTTGCTGACTAGCCTGTTTAGCTCGACTAGTGAGCTCCAGGCTCAGAGAGAGAGAGAGATCCTGTCTCAAAAAACAAGGTGTAGAACTCCTGAGAAAGACACCCACACACATACAATACACATACACAGGTGTACACACACACAAACGTGCACTTTGACATATATGTGACATATATATATATATATACACACCAAACAAAAGTTCAGGAAAGAAAGAAAAGGATTCACAACATCTACTTTACCTAAGAACAGCTCCCTTTGTGCATTCAAAAATGCTTTTTTTTTTATTTTTTAAAATTGGGTCCACCCACTTTTTTAGGACTTCAGCTGTTACATAAAGTGGTAGATACACGTGCCCACAAAAAAAAAAAAAAAAAAAAAAAAAAAAAAAAAAAAAAAAAGCTGGTGTATATTTTCTTCCAAAGAAACTTTGATTGACAGCTTCAAATGGCATGATATAGACACATAGTGAAGACGAAGGCTTTGACAATTGTCCTGAGTCAATGACAGAAATCCTGGTTCCACCCAGGTCTCCAGTCAGTCCGGTTCCTGCACCCGGAATTCTCTGGGGCCCTGCTGGAATTTCCACCCATTTCTGCAGTTCTTTTGTGCTTTCCCAATGGACTAAACACACAAGTGACTTGAGATCCCTTCACACTGCTTTAGTTTTTAATCTTTTAAGAATAGATGAAAGTTACAGACCTCCTTTATAGAGATGTGTACATGAAGATGCTCAGAACTTTGCACAAAATTCAAGCTATTATCCATTTGAAAATCTACTTACAAAGCTTGAATTATGAATGTCTGCTTTTAAGGAATGGTGTTTCCTTGGCCACTGTCTCAATGTGCACTGTTTGCATGTTTCCTTGTCCACATGCAGGTCTCCTAGTAGGACAAGGCAAGCCCAGCACACAGAACCACACGGCAAGACACTGAGGAGGAGGATACGAGCTATGGCTGGTGGCGCTAGAAGCTGATGCCCTGGACAGCTGATTTCCTATTTAAAAAGAGTGCCATCTTGCCCGTCTCCTCACCACCCTCCCATCCTGTGACCAGTACCTCCTCTCCCCCACCGCGTGTGTCCAGCCAGGCCAGCTGGTTGGCTCATGGGGGAGCTTTGTTGAAATGGAAGTTGTGCCTGCTGCAGCTTTTGTGTGTGGAAAAATCGAGTTCGCCCGCACATCCTGCTCATCCCCTCCTTCTACGTGAAGCCTCCCAAGGACAAGGCTGGCCATCCTGGACTGAAGAGACCCCACACGGCCCAGCCCTGGCTCCCAAGCCTGCCTCCTCACCCCACACTTTTGGGTGGGAAACAGGGAGAATATCTATCTCCCCTTTTCCTCACTCTTCTCTATGTGGATAGCCAATGTCAATCATCCTCTGAGGTTTCTCTACGGTCTTTGGAAGGCAACTGTTCGCCCTACCATGGACAGGCTTGGTGCCTTCGGATGTCCAAGAACAGCCCTCACGTCACCAGGATCAGTGGAGTGAGAGCAGAATTTCCCCCAACAGGGCAAAAGTGGTCTATGTTGTTTTCTTGATTGTTTTATTTATTGGTATACTTCCCAATTTATTTATTTATTTATGGGATCTATATTTATTAGACATCAGGAAATCAACTTCCCTCTCTCAAACATCAGCCCCAGATCTGTCTTGTCGACCCCTACAGAGCACAGTAAATGATTCCTCTTTGAAGCCACAAAAAAAAAAAAAAGAGGAAAATTCTTCTCCCTAGTCCCAAATACTTCCACCCCAGCCAGCTTTTCAACCCAAAATGGGATCAGAAACTACCAGCTAGTAGCAAGCAACCCAGCCCCACTAATCAGCACAGGTCCAGCTAACCAGACGGAAAGTCAGCGTCTTCCAGCCCCTTCCTGCCTTTGCACTCTTTCCCTTCCTCTCCTTCACAAACCCGTGCAAGACTGAGCAGCAGGCTCCAGCCTGACTGTTAACACTGGATCTCTCCTTCCGCTCTGGTGCAGAATGCTTGACACCAGATGCGCATTAGCGCTAGGTCAGGAGCTCAAACCCACACACCTGGTTCCCATCTCAGTTATCCGTCGTAGAGTCTCCAAGGAGCTGAGCAGCCGAGGTCTTTTGAGGAACCCAGATGATTCTAACTCGTCAATGCTGTTGATAGGAAAAAAACACCCTTCTACATCCCTGTCCACCTCCAAGACCCCTTCCTCCTTTAGTTCACAAGCTTTCTCTAGAGTCCCCATTGCTCCAGTTTTTTTTCCTCGTTACACCTTCTCCCCACTGGCACCATCAACCTGAGCAGACCCAAAGGTTGACTGGTCCCAAGAGCCACACCTGAGGCTGATGCTTGCATTTGCCCTCTAGAAGCAAATGCTCGTCCCCTGCCCAAGTTCACCTTCCATCTGCACATCCCCCCGCCCCCACCACACATGCCTCCCTCCAAGAGCCTGAAGGTTCCATGGGTTTCCCTGCCTCTCTGTCCCAATTTTAGGCAAAGCTTATTCCGGTCTTTATAACCCAAGGGTTGGCTGTTTCTGCAGAGCAACCTGAATTACCCGAGGGCCCACTGGTGACAGGAAAGGGTCATCCGTAACAGAAAAGTATTGTCCCCCAACAGTCCCTTGCCCAATAACCTGACAGCAACCCGCAGGCGCTCCAGCCTCCAAATCATAGATGATTAGAGACTTCTCACCTCTCACGTTGACAAGTTCTCAAACAATGAATATATAAGTGAAGGGGTGTGTGCGTGCGCGTGCACATGTGTGTGTCTCTGTGTGTGTGTGTTTGTGTGTGTATGTGCTATGTACCTCCTTCATATAAACGACGTGGACCTTTGAAGATGCTGAACTTCCACTTTACAGTATAGAACTTTACCTGAAAACAATCAAGAACTTGTGCTGTCTTGCACTCGGTGGATTCCCTGAGCACCTTTCCTCGAGGGCCCAAGTGAATGCCATCGTAGTGCTCCCTGCAGAATGCTGTAATGTCTAAGAACTGTTGGGTGTGTTAGAGAGTGTGTATGCTGTATGCACAAGAGAGTGCCCCAGCATAGACAGAGTCTGTTTTCGTACCCCGCCTCCTTAGCAGCTTATTTCTCCTGCATTCATAGCACCATGCCGTCTTGCCCTGTTAATCAGACTGCCCTGCACCAAGTCCCATCTCTCAGGGTCCTGCTCTCTGATAGAAAACGGTTCAGTCGGTGGGTGCTAAAGAGTTGAGTGTTACACTTCTTAGGTGACATTTACCTTTTCATTGGGGCTATAGACGATGCCTTAATCTGAAGGAATAGCTTGAATGCTGGGAATTCCAGGTGCAGAAGTGGGCCAGTAAGAGAGATTATTTTTATCTCAGGAGGGCATTTTAGAGCCTCCCCTTCCCCGTACCTATCTTTAAAGTCAGCTCATAAGTACATGAGCATGAGCAAGCACACTTACCTACATCCACATCCCATAATTTTGGAATACCTCCCTTGCATTGGACCCATCTTTAAAATAAAATATATATATATATATATATATATATATATATATATATATATATATATATATATATATATATAAAGGAACCAGCTAAATTAGTTTAAACCTCATTGGGAAATGCAGCCTATTTTTTCACTGGCCACCAACCATCTGGTCTACCCCACCCTGCTCCATTTCCTTCCTGCTCCTTCTCTTTCCTGCTACTGGCCCATCAGTTAATTTATGTGTACATGTCCTCTCTGCTCTCGCCTTGTTTCCCCCGAAATGGATTTTCTTCCTTAAAATTGTGTTGTTTTTGGTGTCGTCGAGGACAGAAGTGGAGGCTAAGAGCATGAGCATGTATGTGTGTCGCTGAAGACAGAGAAGCCAGGTATTCTGCTACAGTTTGAAGAATAACGCCACAAAGGAAGAGATGAAAGCTGGCTCTGCAGAGTGCCTTAACAATGACTTTAATTAGGAAATTCTGAGTTGTCAGTCTGTGGATGTTACATAAACTCAAATGGATGTTGCATCTCACTTCTCTGGGATTAAAAAAAAAAAGTTAAATACAGTATGTATTCAACAATGACAACAAGTATATATTTTTTCTTTAATTGGGTCCTTAAAGATTTAGTACTGAGGAGGTGGGGGATTTGAGGGTTTGGAAGATGGCTCAGGGGTTAAGAGCACTTGCTACTCTCCAAGGGGATCAGAGATCAGTTCCCAGCACCCATGTCAGGTGATCCACGGCTACCTGTAGCTCGAGCTCTAGGGGATCTGACACCTTTCAGACCTCTCCAGGCACCCAGACACACATACATGCACACACATGCACAGAGAGGGAAGGGGAGGGAGAGAGGGAGGAAAGAGAGAGAAAGAGGGAAGAAGGAAGGAGATACACTTCCCCAAAAATAAAATAATGTTTTGTTTATTATTTAGTACCCAATTTTTCATAAAACCAAGGGAAGGCTCCAGGTACATACAAGCTTTGGGATATATAGAGGAGAGGCACAAGAGTCAGGCTCTGTATACTTAAAGCTCTGCCAATGAAGGCCACATACTGCAACCAGATTCCATTCACTGAGCAGTTTTACAAGGAGAAATAAACATAGACATTGTGAGCAAGAAAAAGAAATATATTCCCCCTTCTTCCTGAGGATACGTTCTTGGTCTTCATCTGCTAAGGCTGCCGTAACAAAATGCCACTTACTAGGTGGCTTATACACACACACACACACACACACACACATACACACACACACACACAATTATTTCTCACAGTCCTAAAGGTTGAGAAGTCCAAGATCAAGTTCCCTGCACACTTAGGGTCTGCTAAGGACCCAGGTGCTGGTCCATTGACAGCCTTCTCCTGTGCTCACATATAAGAGTGAACAGGCTCCTTCAGGCCTCTTCACAAGGGCACTAATTCAGATCACAAGTACTCCATTATCATGACTTAATCGCCTCTCAACGCCCCACCTCTCCCACCTCTGACATCATCGTCCTAGGACTTAGGATTTAAGCATTTGGATTTGGGGAGGAGAACATACAATCAGCCCATACCACTATTCTAGTCTCTGATTCAGGGAGGAGAAGTTGGAAGAATATCACAGAAATTGTCCTTCACCTCTTTCTCACTACCACTCCTTAGAGTACCTTGGTCAGCCTCTCTCTCTCTCTCTCTCTCTCTCTCTCTCTCTCTCTCTCTCACACACACACACACACACACACACACACACCTCACACACACACACACACACACACAAAGTTTAGCTGAACCTTTGCCATCCAAGGAGCTAACCCAAACCCAGTTATTTTGGAACGATTGAGTCCAGGCAGGCAGTTAAGTTTCTGCACCGTTGCCTTCTCTCTCACAGTTGAATTTTTAAAAGGTCAGCTATCCTCTAAGCAAGAGTGGAAGGGCAGCGTTGGCAGTGAGGCCCTAACATGCACTTGGATCCTGAGAAGTCAGTGTAGTTGGGAAGTAACTGAAGTCCCTAGCTCTACCAGGCCTCTCCCCTACCTCTCCCAACCACCTGCACCTTGTTCTTGCATTGCTGGCTGGTTAAGTGGCTGGTGTCATCCAGCTTAATAGCTGCTCTCTCTTTTAGTCAAATCTGTCATGGTTATTTTCCACAAGAGGCATGACTCTTCTCTGGGGCCAGCAATTTTAAGAAGACTGAGAGCCACTAATTAATATTCATTCTCTCTCTCTCTCCCTCCCTCCCTCCCTCCCTCCCTCCCTTCTTCCCCTCCCTCCCTTCCTCTCTTCCTCAACCCCCCTCACAAGCAAGGAGACACAGATAAAGAGAAAAAGATAATAGTTTCTACTAACCTCCATCACGCCTCTGTCAGACAAAATTATGCCCTCAAATGGATGAGGGGTAGATTTAAACGTTTGTACTCATTTTTGCTTTGTTTTGTTTTTCAAGACAGGGTTTCTCTTTGTAGCCCTGGCTGTCCTGGAACTCTGTAGATCTGTAGACCAGACTGACCTCAAACTCAGAGGCCAGAGGCCCTCCTCCTTCTGCCTCCCAAATTATGGGATTAAAGGGGTAAGCCTCCATTGCTCCACGAAGCATTTGTGTTTTTAAGACAGCCCCACCTTGCCCAAGTCGGCAGAGTAACACATGCTCCACTCTGTAGAATGCACTTCCACAGACAACTTAGAGAAGGGAGTCCGGCATCATCCCTGTCATAAAGCATGATCTGAAGGCCACCACCCATGAAAGGACACCTGCTAGGTAAGTATAAGGCCTTACGTTTGATTGTTGGCACCAGCACACACACACTCACACACACACACACACACACACACACACACACACACACACACACACTATAAAGGACATTGGTAGTTTTCCTTTGTTCATTCATTCTAAGCACCAAAGAGTAGCCCAGCCATCATGAGTCTCACTGTAGAATGTATGTGTACAAAGCTCTTCTGTAGGCGTGAGGGCTAGAGAGATGTGCGACTGTTGGGGTAAACTGGAAATAGAAGTTGTATTTGTTCCCCATTTTAAAAGAACCTTGAAGCTTGTATTGAACTCTGGTGACCTGGGAGAGGGAGCACAAATGTTTCTGATTTTCAGAACTAAGCTGGCTACATTGAAAGAAGATACTTGGGAACGCAAAGATAGAATATTCTCCATGAGGGAGTGATATAACACGCCTAAGCATCTTGAGCTACAAATCTGATCGCGTAAAGTATGCAACATACTAATTACTGAAACCTTCCTACCTTCTCATAGCAGAAAACACAATCAATCCCTTTCGGAAGTTGTTTTACCCACCCACCACCATGTTCCCCAAAATAGAATCTAGCCAACTGTTCATGCTAACCGGTGCTTCCTCTGACTCCTGCCTGAAGCAGACAGCAGTTCACAGCAGTCAGGATATCAAGACACTGGCTGAGCATGCCACTAGGCCAGTCACTGTTGCCAAAGCACAGGGTGTTAAGAGGGCCAGGACTACATTTCATCAGATCAAAAGCCTGAACCCTTCCCTCCCCAGTACAACCACCTCACCATATTTCCTAGGCTCTGAGCCCAGACCCAGGCCCCTGGGAGACTCTAATGTCCAGCCCAGCTTCAAACCTTGGGAAGATAAATTGAGCTGCCATTCCTCAACTCCCAGAATGCCCCAGGTTCCCTTGGCAAATTAATCCTGTTCTTCCACGTCCCACGTGCTCCCCTTCTCCAAGGGAGCCTACATTTGCATAATTAAAGGCTCCTGGTGTGACCTGCGGAGTGAAAGGACCCCCCTTCTATCTGACTGCCTTGTAAACAGGATCTGTCCCTCTGAGGGGAAGAAAAAGAAAATCAATACAATAAGAAAGTTAAATACTACAAAGTATGGGAGGGAAGAAAGGGCAGATAAGGGGAAAGGAGAGGACTGGGGAAGTTCCTGCCAGGTGATACTCTGTCTGGATTCTATTCAAAGTAGCTGTCAAATAAACCCACTACTTGAATGGCTCTAGCCTCCTCAGGCCTCCCTCTTAACCTCTGCAGGCATGGGCTTCCTAGGCCACAGAAGCCTCAGCTCTTCACATCCCAGATTCCGAAGCAGAGCCAAGTTCATTGCTCTTACTGTTGCAGAAACCCATGGAGACTCCTTTTACTGCAGCTGAGAGAGAGACAAGGTGACTTTGCCAAAGTCACACATCCGCTGAGAGTCAGAGCAAGGATCCCAGTATGGCTGCTGTGACTCTACTGTATGACTTTACCCGGTACAGTGGGAAAGAGCGCAAGCTACAATTCCAGAAGATCTAGAATTGAGAACCCAGGCTAGGGATGTAGCCCAGTGGGTGGAGTGCTAGCCTAGAGTTCTAAAATTGAAACCCGATATGGTTTCCTACTAGGTGTGTAAAACATGGATGGGCTCCCTGCAAACATAAGGTAAGACAAGATATGAAATTCTGATATGAATTATAAGACACAGAACAAGCGTGAGGCTTTGGGGCAGCTCCGCTGGCTATCTCAAAATGCCACTTACCTACTCTCTGTGTGAGTCATTAAGTAAATAAATATAAATAAAAGGAGCTGGTTTTATAACATGCTACACACAAACTCCCAAAGCAATCCTTAGTCAAGCCAGAAAAAATTAAAACAGTATATATTTTCTGTCTTTAAACTAATTATCTGATTCACATGGACTCAAAGCAAGCCCACTCCCAAGGTATTTTCTAAAAGTATGTGCAGAATTGCCCTAAATATATTGAGGAAGCATGGCCCTTGTTAGGAGTCTCTAAGCACTTCCCACAGCAGCCAAGAGTGGAGCAAAGGACTTCACAGGTGACTGTTCCCTGAGAAGTGAGTGGAGCCCAGAGCATCCAACCGAACGCACTGTGCTTTTGCAGAAGCCTGCTTCTGCTTTGCTCCTCCAGTCACCAGAGCCATATTATGCTGAAAGGCAGCTGGTCCCAAGTCCATCCGTCTAAGCTGCCAAATAAGACAGCCCGGCGTCTGGACAGGCTTGGAAGAAACAAATTCTAAGAAGGAAAACCAATTCTGCTCTCTGACAGGGTCCTGAAATTTAGTGAGTTTCTCTGAGAGAGATATTGTAGCCTTCAAAACATTATATTATACTGCAAAAAAGGAAAAAAAAGTGAAAGAAAAAAACAGACTTATGGCAAAGAAATACGAAAGTAAAGCTCGTCTTCACAGCACTGCCAAACGTCGCCTGCTCTTTTCTCCCCAAAGGCAGAGTATGCGACTGCACAGGGGTAAGTCAGCCTCATCGTCATCCCGCCAGCTTGGGGATGTATAACATGTCTTCACTACCTGACTCAGGTTCCTTCTGATCAAGATTTCAAGAGAAATTAGAAAGAAAGCACGCCCACACAGTAGACAAAGATGAAAAGGAACACAGTGGCTGGTTTCATTCTCAGAGAGGATGGCCAGGATAGAGGAAGGGAAGGGGTAGAGATGAAGGAACTCTGGAAACAAGCAAACAGGGCACGGGAGATACTGAAAGTCATGGCAACCTGAGTCTCCAAACTGGAAATCCATATCCCAGCCCGAGACAAGATGTACTCTAAACACACTCTTTCCTCCCAGTGCCGGACTTTGTCTTTATCGCTAACCAACTGCCTACTCTGTGCTGTAGCAATTACTCATTCCCGGGAAACGGTCTTTGTTGTTTTCTATCACTGTGGAAAGACAGAGAAATGGTCTCCGAGTGAAACTGTTGGTGGCTTCTGTTATGGTTTTGAGATGGTGAAGAGAATGGCAACTGATGGAGAATGTAAGCTTCCCTCTTCCTAACACCCTCGCCCCACCCAGAATAGAAACCCACAGGACACAGACAATTTCTGAATTAACTACTGGCTCTTTCATCTAAATCCGAAGGTGTTAAATGGGTATCTAAAGGTGTCACCTCGTGTTGGGTGTGAAATCCCCAGTCTTTGCCCCCATCTGCACCCCATAAACACCACTAACATAAAGATATACCACTGAGGGGGGCTGGAGAGATGGCTCAGAGGTTAAGAGTGTTTGCCTGCTCTTCCAAAGGTCCTGAGTTCAATTCCCAGCAACCACATGACGGCTCACAACCATCTGTAATGAGGTCTAGTGCCCTCTTCTGGCCAGCGGGCATACACACAGACAGAATATTGTATATGAGTATATACATGACTCAGGTCAGTCAATAGATTCCCCAACTCATCCACAAGCCCGCTTGTGGTCACGTGGTCAAAGACTGGACCCTCAGACTCTCAGACAGTGGGTGCTGAGGCTGGATCAGGCCTCCCAGGGTCTCTGGTTCTTCTGCTAAGCCCCCACAAAGGTTGATATGTCCCCCACCCCAGCCCCCCCAAAAATCTTGTCTTCTGAGTCAATTCTAGGATGGTTGATTTGTAAGGAAACTCCAGGCTAGCTTGTGCCTCTACAAAGAGATGCACCCTTAGGAAAATGCCCTGCCTAGCACTAATCCCACTGGCTCGCTATGGTATTTTTCCTCCCTAGTCTAGCCCTTCACAGTTTGTTCCTGGGAAGGCTCCTGCCACACAATCCTCATTTCCCCCCAAAGGCAGAAGAGACTGCTGGGAAGTCTCAGAGTTTATAGAATAAAATCAGAATCATTCCCAGGTGACAGCGAGTCTGGGAGGAAGAGTCACTCAGGAACCAGATGACCCAAATTCAGAGGGAAGAAAAGGAACCAGTGCTCACAGAGTGCACAGGCTAGTGCTGCCTCTTCCGGCCCTGCCAACAAAGCACCTTCTTGCTGCTGAGTTCAGGCCGGTGGACACTAGAAGGTGAACAAGGGAATCTTGGGCCTCTCGTTAGCACTTGTTGCTCCACCACACTAGGAAAAGACCACCGAATATAGCAAGAAGGCTCTCAGGGCAGTAAGGGGAAGGGAGTTCAGTTTAAAAACATCAGCGGGTTCCCAGTATCAGGAGAACAAAAGAAGACTGCCCCCCCTCAGTCCCACAGCACCTACTGGGTCAACTACTGGCTCTTTCTTCTAAATGTTAAGGCATTAAATGGGTGTCTAAAGGTGAGCCTGTGACCAGCATCTGGTAGAGGGATAGGATACCTCTAGGAACCAGCATCTGGTAGAAGGATGAAATACCCCCTAGGAACCAGCATTT
>NW_004949168.1:227081-243492 GCF_000317375.1 Microtus ochrogaster | reverse complement strand
ATACCTCTAGGAACCAGCATCTGGTAGAAGGATGAAATACCCCCTAGGAACCAGCATTTTGTAGAAGGATAGGGTACCCCTAGGAACTAGAATCTGGTAGAAGGGTAGGATACCCCTAGGAAAGGACCAAGGGCCTTAGAGTCCAGTGGATGTTTCCTAGAGGCCAGACAGAAGATCTCCCTGTTAGTCTCCCTTGATGTACGACTACTACCAAACACTTGTCAGCAAACATACAGAATGAACCTTCATTCCCATCATTTTGTCCTAGAAACAAAAGACTCATTGCTTTCTTTATCCAATAAATATGTGGGGTACATCTATTGTGCAACAGATAGTGTTTCAGTGCCAGAGCCCAGAATGGGAATCATCTTAAAGGTGAAGTGCTAGATAAAATTGGTACAACATGAAGCCGAAGATGAAAGTGTATTCTGATGAAGGCTTAAATCATTGTGGTCCAGGGAGATTCCTTAAAATGGTGGGACGAAGTTTGGCTTAACAGGGAGGGCTAAAGAGATGTTTAATGGGAAGAGAAAATGAACTATGCAAGGGTCCTGGGGTGTTGTGGGATGTTTGTACACTGTGTGAAGGTATATTACTGTGTTTGGTTTAATACTGAGCAACCAGTAGCTAGGCAGGAGGTGTAGGCAGGACTTCCAGGCTGAGAGAGAGGAAGTAGGAGATGAATCGAGATACACAGGAGATGCCAAGGAGACTCGGAATGAGTTGGACACACAGAATGGGAGAGAGGTAAAAGCCATGTGATAGAATGTAGATTAATAAAAATATAGGTTAACTTAAGTTATAAGAGCTAGTTGAAAGCAAACCTAAGCTAAAAGCCCAGCTTTTGTAATCAATAATATGTCTCTGTCAATATTTGGGAGCTGGTTGGTGGCTCAGAGAAAGACTCATGACCCTGGGTTTCTTCTCACAGGCCTGGAACATGAGGTGGTTGCCGTGGGGCAGACTTCCCCAAACCACGGTCAACTGAACCCAGCACAACTCTCCATCATGAGGACTCTCCAGGAGCCACTGCCTCTTTGGGGAGAGCAATACTCAGTAGCCATAGAAAACATAAGCCAAAGTCTAGCCAATTCCATTTTCAGGAGGTTGCTGGGGCCAAGCAAACTCTAGGCAAACAGATCTCAGCCTTACTTATTTGTTGCCAAAGTGAGAACCCAGCTGTGACATTTGCTGATCCAAGAGTTTAAGGGCTTGATCTCCAGTGCCCAACACTCAAGGCTGTTTGGCGACAGGGATGGAAGGTCACTCTTTGGTGGGCAGAGGCAGTAGCGCAGGGGTATCCACAGGCTCCCCACAAGAGCCTAGGGAGAACAATCTGACGTAAAATCCATCTTCCAGACCTTCCTATTGCACAGAGCAGCCTCTGGTTTACAACCACCACACAGAAACAACACTGGCAGCCACTCCAGGTGTCAGCCAAGCAAATGGATTTTCTAGGATATCGGAGTGTGGGGGAGCAAACCCTCTGCAGGACCAATGTGGAGAGTTGCACATTTCAAACCACATTTCCTATGACGCTGGCTCTCCACTGAGTAAAACGTCTTCTAAGTGGAAATGACTGAAGCAGAACAGAGAGACTCAGAGTCCCTGCATGACAGCATGGGGCAAATACAGCTGGTTTGGCCACAGGGGTGGCTTTTAGTCTCCAGCAGACTCCCTACTTTCTGTTAGAGTTTCTATTGGAAACTTTATAGCACAGCCTTTACTCTCTGAATTTGTATCAATGTTCTCTTAGTCCTTGCTAGGGCTGTCCATTCATCTACATTTATCACATTCTAGAGTTTCTCTAGCTGGCTTCTCCGAGTCTTTCCAAATCCCTTCCACACTCCCATTTTGAAGGCTTCTCCACATCCTCTCAGGAACAGTCACGTCAAAGACCCACTTCTCAGGAGCAACTTTCTATTTGATCATCTTTCTGCTGCTATGATAAAATGCCTGAGACAATCACTGGAAAATAAGGAAGGTTTTATTTCTGGTCCATAATTTCAGAGGTTTTGTCCATGATCATGAGAACATGTTGATTTGGGCCTGTAGTGGTATGAGTCTTTGTTGTGCTCTGTGGCACTGTGGGCTGTTCGCCTCATGGTGGCTAGGAGGGGAAGAAGGATCTGGGGTTCCAATCCCTTCAATGGCATTCCCCTCAATGACCTAAGACTCTCCCCCTGTGCCCCACCTACTAAAGATGGGCATCCTCCACAGGTCTTAGAATGCACTCCCTGCAGCTGTCCTTTCCCCTCTCACCCTGGTTTGTACACAAACCCCAGCTGGCCACTTCCCCATCTCTGAGCCTTTGGGTAATGTTACCTTCTCAATGAGACTCACCCACATCACTCCAAATAAAACCACAATGGTATGTTCATCCCTGCTGTCTCGCTTAACTTTCCTCCAAAGCACTCAGCACCTCTGGTAACAGATGACTTCCTGTAGGCACTGTTCTAGCCATGTGATATCCACTAAGTAAAATGGTCTTTCATTCTGTGAGGATGGCGGTGGTGACACAGGACATAGCAGGCACAGGAAGGAAGTCACACCATTATTCTGTTGAGACAGCCTTTCTTCCCCAGTTATGACCGGGGTTTGCTCAAATAAGGAGTGATTCACAATAAGAAGCACTGTTATTGGAAATCAAGCTTCAAGCTAGAAATGTACAAACGTCTAAGGGACCAAGTGAGGACTGTCTACGTCACCCCCTCCATGAGCAACTTTGTCATCTCTTTCATAGTTTTATTCTTCCCTTCAAGAATCCATTCCGTTTTCCTACTAAGTTCCTGGCCCCTTGTGGATTCTTTCCATCCCTGGACCACATGTGTCACATTTGGCTTCTCCCTTCTGGTCTCCTTGTGATCATCCTGTAGTAATAGGAGCGGCGGGGCTGTGTCCCTGGCCGCCTGCTAGCTTATGCCCCGAAATAACAACACACAGATTGTATTAATTTAAACACTGCTTGGCCCTTTAGCTCTAGCCCTTACTGGCTAATTCTGATATCCCGATCAACCCATCTCTAATAATCTGTGAGCACCGGTCTTACCGGGAAGATTCTAGCCTACGTCCATCCTGGGTCGGAGCTTCATCGCGTGTGTCTGCCCGGGAGCGGGGCATGGCGTCTCTCTGAGGCGTCTGCCCCTCGAGAGGAGAGCTGTCAAGTCTCTGAGCTCACTTCCTCTTCCTCCCAGTATTCTGTTCTGTTTACTCCTCCCACCTATGTTTTAACCTATCAGGGCAAGCAGCTTCTTTATTTAATTAACCAATGACCTTCCTCCATCATCATCCTATATATGCTCCCACTTTGAGTTGGATGCTCTGTTTTCTGGGAACAGCTGTCTCATTGGTTTCTCCTTGTCAGGGTAGGTCAACTGACAGTGGCTATCTTCGAGTTGACTGTGTTTCCTCCAGAAGACCCAGGGACTTTGTGGTCCCATGACTACCATCACTGGCAGTAAGCAACAGTGGCTAAAGCTAGGACTCAGTCACCAGCTGTTTTTCCGTCTTATAGGGGTGAAGATCAGGAAGTCATGGGATGGAAAGGGGGGTGTTTTGAGTAAGTCTGAGTACCGTGCATGAGATTTTCAGTCTAGAGACACTGGGCACCCAGAAACTCTAGGTCAGGGACGGAAATTGGCAAAGCAGTTTCCACAGGAGACAGGAATGAGCAATCTTCAGCTCTTTTATCATCTTGCCTTAAGTTAGGCTTGTCCTAGCACTTACCCTTGGCCTTTCTTGAGCCCTTTCGGTTGCAGCAAATTTTAAAGAAACTCAGGAGAAACACTCCAAGTGGGTTGATGTAGTTGGGGTACTAAAAGGAGAAACTTGTAGAGGCCCACTGATCCCTTCTCCTCTCAGAGCGTTTGAAAGGCCTGGCCTAGGTGAACCTCTGGTGATTCTCTGTCCTTATATTCAATCTTTTCTAGGGTTTAAACATCTTCTCTTACCTCAAACTCTTGCCCTTCAAGGTAGCATGGCCCAAGGTGCCTACAAACCTGCAGGTAAAGTGATGTTTGGCTTGATGGTATTCCCAGCCGTGGTAACAGGAAAGTGTCTCCTTATCCCAAAAAGGCCAGAACAAACTAGGTTTCATTTGATGGAATGGAGATACCTGTGTGTGTCCAGGGACAGTAACAGCTGTACATGATGTGTCCATGCTCTTCAGCAGGCTAGACAAGATTTCCCAAACAATGAGGGGCTAGCCAACCCATCCTACCCCATACAAATGATAGCAGATCTTCTGCAAGATCAGCAAGTGCCCTTAACCAAAGTACCAATTCCCCAGACTAAATAAATATTGAGAAAATGGCCTTACTATGTAGATCAGGCTAGCCTCGAGCTCTCAGAAATCCATCTGCCTCTACCTCTCAAGTACATGTACTAAAATTATATCTATTTTTTAATGAAGGAAAGCATGCATTCAATCATCTATTCCCCATTACACACACACACACACACACACACACATATATATATACACACTTTCATGAACCTGTACAGAGAACCTTCTGGGCTCTGCCTGTAGATAGGGTCTCCAATAATTGTCCCAGTCTTCAAACTCCCTAGGCAAATACAGAGGCCCTCTGCACTAGTGGCCATCTTTAACAGCCTTCCTGGGGTCTCTGCCTTTGGGCCACTCACAGAGCCCTTTAGGGCAGGCAGAGCTCCTTCAGGAAAGGCACACGGCCCAGAGCATTGCTCTTCCTCAGGTTCTGAGAGATTATTATTTACACCTCCCTAATGTCTGCTTTCCATTCCTGGCTTCTTAAGAGGCAATCAAACAGGAGACACACTCCACCTGCTCCAAATGCTCACCTGGCTGCAAACAAAAGCTTCTGGTGACTTAGGTCCCGCCCTCACCATGGGTCCAGGCAGGGTTTCCCACATGCTGTAATTACGCTTCTGTCCGAGGGGATCTGGAGCCTGCCTCTTGAACTGTCTAGAACAGGGTGGTGTGTTTACGTGTTAGTAAGGGCAGGCCCACTGACCTGGAGGAATGGGGGCTGAGAGCGTGAATTAATCCAGGCGCCTGCCAGCACTCAGGATGGGCAACCCATCAATAAAACATCTAAGGCCAGCACCATTAGAGAGGCAAAGCGGGATATTTTATTCATGACTGTATTTTGAAGGGGCTTGCTCATGACTCACAAATTATTCATGAGCTTCTTTCTATTTTTAAATGTAAATTACAAGGGTGTTTAAAGGGGCGGAAGTCCAACGCCCACCCCCTGGTACCACTGTACTATTTTGGGAAAATACTGTCCCCACTCAGGTGAAGTCCTGTCCCACGGTACAGTCTGTTGCTCCCTGGGAGGCCCTGTTAACTTGGGAGGCAGACTTACCTGCTATTCAGTGTGACATTTCTCGGCCAGGCAGAACCAAGCACATTCCCAGCTACAGGGACATAGGTTCCTAAAACATGTTAGGCTGAGGAAGTGATCGCCTGTGACCCTGCTTCTTCACACCCCACCACCACCCCCTAGTTCAAGGCACACATCCCTGGATCCCTTGCTGGCTGGCTGAAACAGAGCGTCTCGAGTGGGACTCAGATATTTCCATTTTATATAAATACCCCCATAAATTCTTACACAGGAAGCTCTGAGTCCCATGATACTTAACCCTGTTTCCATATTATCCAGACAACCTGTGAAAAGCAGACCCTGCTTCTGTAGGTTTGAGGTGGAATCTGAGCATCTGTATTTATAGCAAGTTCCCAGGGTATGTGGGAAGGGGGTTTCTGATCTGGGAACCTCATTTTTTGCTCTGCTAATCAAAGGCCACCATTTTTTCCTTTTTGATGATGTCCACACATCTGAGGAAATGAGTGGTACTGTGAGCTCAGATCTCCCTGATCTACTGGGCCTCGATTTACCATCATCTCTCATCACATCTCAGAATGTCTCTCATTTCATTCCAGAAGCTTCTCCCACTTTTGAGTCTGTTCCCAAGGCCCTCTAGCCTGCCGGAATGTAGCCAAAGTAATGACATCATTCAGATACCACCACAGCTTGGAAAAGGTTTACAAAGTGCTTCTTTTAAACCCTTCACCCCAGAATTTTCCACAGGAGCTGCAGAGACTTTTCAGCATGCCCTGGATGCAGTTCTTTATCCAACAGACACCAGACTTAACTGTCCTCACTATGTGTCACCAAGCGTGCAAACACAGTCTCTGCCCTCAAGGAATTGACACCACAGAGGGACACAAACAAGCAGGTAATTATAGCACACTCAGGTTCTAGGCACTGACATAAATGGGAACGCTTAGATAAGGGGTAGAAGCCTGAGGAGCATTGACACTGGAACTTAATCTTGAAGATGGAGAATGGAGATCAACCTCTGTAATGGAACAAGTAGCGCTCATGAGTAACAGGCCCAGGACCAGGGAAGGTGAGTTTCTGGGGGTCCTTGATCTGTGGTGCAAGCCCCACAAATGTTTTCTAGAGCCCCACCCAAGTTTGTGGGGAAGGAACTTTAGGATGAGAGCTAGGGCACTTTCTCAGCTTTAATAAGCTAGGCCAGAAACAAGAATTAAACAGCATTGTGAGCCATGAAAAAGATGAATAAGGGTATTTCCCATCATGGCCTCCGTCCCAGAAGGCAGACTTGCCTCCATGTGCTTACAGTGAGCCACCCCAAGAAGCTTATTTTTATGTGTTTGTACATGATGTGAATGCATGTATGTATGAGAGTGTTTGTGTCGAGAATGTCTGTGCATGCATGCATGTGTGTTTAAGCTGTGCGTGTTTTAATGTGTGTGCATGCACATGAGTGTACAGGCATACTTGTGTGTGCGTACCACAGTGCACATGAAGAGGTCAAAGGGAATCTCATTGCTAAGTCTCACAGTCTACCTTGCTTAAGAAAGGGTCTCTGGACTGGCGGTGGTGGTGCATGCCTTTGATCCCAGCACTCAGGAGGCAGTTTGTGACTCTGTGAGTTTGAGGACAGCCTGATCTATAAGGCTAGTTCCAAGACAGCTGGGGTCATACAAAGAAAACCAGTCTCAAAAAAAAAAAAAAAAGTAGGGGTGGCGGGTGGGGGATGATCTCTGATGTTTACAACTGCATCTTCCAGCCCATCTGGCCCATGAGTTTCTGGGAATCTGCCTGTCTCTGCCTCCTACCACGTTTTGGCAGCACTGGGAGTGAAGAAGCAATTTCCCATGCTCAGCCGTACATTGGTTCTGGGGCTTCAAACTCACTTCCTTATGCTTGTTCAGCAAATTCTTTTACCTACTGAGCCAACTCCTCAGCCTCTGTCTGGATTTGTGTGTGTGTGTGTGTGTGTGTGTGTGTGTGTGTGTGTGTGTGTTAGGTTGAGTTTGGGTTTTTCTTTGTTTGTTTGCTTGCTTTTTAAGACAAGGTCTCCCTATGTAGCCCTGGCTGCCCTAGAACTCTCTATGATGACCACGGCCATGAACTCATAGAGATCTCTGCCTTCCAGGCGCTGGGATTAAAGGCATGTGCCACCACACCTGGCTCCTTCCCCGCTTTTTACATGGACTCTGGGAATGAGAGCAAGTAAGTGTTCCATCTGCATAGCCATCTCCAGAGCCCCACCAAGGGCTCGCTCTTGATCACAGAGCCTTGGTGGACAGTCAGCCTTAGTTACTGGAGCTCCAGCATGAAGAAATCCTAGAGGGAGATTCAAAGCTCCCTGGACAGAGCTCCTGGGACCCAACCAACAGACAGGACCAGCAGAGTCCCAGATCCCATCAGGAGCTGACACATCACTCTGTGTGTGCTCAGCAGATAATTAGCTTAGATACACTAGGGACCATGGACACTTTGGGAAGAGAATTACACCAGGCAATAGCTCAGCCCAGGCAAAATCAAATGAAATCCTACTGACTGCTGAGGTCAGAAAAGAGCAGCCCTGGTCTCCGAAATCTCATCAAAGTGATTAGGAAAAGTCGGTGGAGGGTGAGAGAGGGGAAGAAGGAGAGAGTAAGGGTAAAGGTCAGGTTCCTGCCCATGAAGGTAAATACTGACTGTCAACTTGACAGGATCTAGCATCTCATAGTGTGACAAGCCTCTGCTCAAGCCTGTAGGAAAGTTTCTAGATTGAGGTGGGAAGACTCGCCCTTGGGTGGCACAGTGAGTGAGCTGATCATCAGGACTCTCACTGTGACCAGCTGCCTCACGCTTCAGCCACCATGTTTGCCATGCTTTTCCCTCCGTGAAGGACTTTGCCTTCAATCTTCATGGGCAGCCCGTATATGCTGGTTCTCTTGAACTTGTCCATATTGGAGTTCATGGTCTAAGTTGATGAGGACGACTGATTAAATCTCTCAGATGGTTGTGAGCCACCTTGTGGTTGCTGGGAATTGAACTCAGGACCTTTGGTAAAACAGGCAGGGCTCTTAACCGCTAAGCCATCTCTCCAGCCCTTCAAACTGTGAACTAAAAGAAACCCGTCCTTCTCTGAGTTGCTTTTGTAAGGTGTTTTAGCATGACAATAATATACTTCCTCTCATTAAACTGAGGGGATTCTGGGAAGATGTAGACCCAGCCCGCCTCCGTCTGCTCTCGTGGAGAGTGACAGAGGTATGTTTTCCAAGCATGTCATACTTATTTCCTCACCATGCTCTACACACATTCTAGTCCCTCTCCTCCTGGAAGCCGGTTAGGAAAGAGGATTTCAAAATATGACTCATGTATCCCACTGTCCAGCTTTGGAATCTCTGAGAGACCACTCCATTGTCCACTCAGGAATCAGGCAATCCTGTGTTAAGCAGTAGGCATGTGCCTAGATTTGTGCTAGGCTTAGAAGCAGTGAACAAAGCCAATAAGTCTCCCCAAGCCATTGATGGTTTCACTCTCAATTTTGAAGATGAAAACTAAGGCATGAGAAAGAATTGTTCAAGCATGTGGCAGGCCAGGAGTTGCTGGTAAGGAGTGGGACCAAAGGGACGAGCGCAGAGGAACAACTGACCAGCCCAGCAGTCCTGGGGTTGTTGTGTCCCAAAAGATGTGAGCACAATAAGCGGACTAAAGGTATGTCTGTTCTTTATTATCACCGCTGCCAACTACAAAGACCTTGCCACTCCTTCCCCCTGTATGCCACTGCTGTTAGAAATGAGAAAGGGTTGGGGAGTTAACACAGATTTGATTTTAGTTGTTTAGGAAGGCACTCTGGATAAGCAGAGCCCAAGGTTGAGCCTTGACCTGTGAAAAGGGTTTGAAAATCGAGAGACGGTATGGAGACCCCTGTCAAGATACCCTTCTGCATCCCCCAAGGCAAAGAAAGAGTCCTTATTGGTTTCCCAGCAATGGGTGGAGTAGGCCTTGATGGTCTAGTTTCTTTCTTTCTTTTATTTATTTATTTATTTATTTATTAAAGATTTCTGCCTCCTCCCTGCCACTGCCTCCCATTTCCCTCCCCCTCCCCCATCAAGTCCCCCTCCCTCGTCAGCCTGAAGAGCAATCAGGGTTCCCTGCCCTATGGGATTCCCACACAGAGAATTGGGTCTCGTCAAAGCAGTCCTGATCTGTGCCTGGGGCATCCGAAAAGATCCAGGAGAGACTCTTAGATGAGAAAGGAAATGTAGTAGTGTGCTTGCTGAGGTTCTCACACCCAGGCTCTGAAATGAACTGAGAAAGCCCTTTGGGACAGGGAACGGAAGGACAACAGAGTGTGTCTGCCAGAATTTACAGATATAACCTTTGGGTTCTCTCTCTCTCTCTCTCTCTCTCTCTCTCTCTCTCTCTCTCTCTCTTCTCTCTCTCTCTGTTTGTGGGTGTGGGGGGGTGTAGGGTTGTGGGGGAATGTCTGTCTGTCTTTTTCTGTGTCTCTATTTCTGTATTTATCTCTGATTCTCTGTATTGATGTCTCTCTCTGTGTCTCTGTCTCACTCTGTTCCCCCCCCCCTCCACACTTCTCCAATTCAAAAGCAGCTCACCTCTCAGCAGGGGGACTTGAGAGGCGGCTCTGGTTCACAAATGACTGTCAGAAAGGAGAAGGCTGACTCTCACCATATAACCAGAGGCAGAATTAGGCTCCGTGGGTAGAAATTATAGGGAGGGAGATTTCAATACAAGTGATGTTGTCTTGCCATTAGAGATACCACACAGTATGGCATACTGTCTAAGAGATGAAGAATTCCCAGGCATTGCACAAAATCAAAAACAAATAGCTGGATGACCACTTACAGGAGGACTAGAACACTATGTTCTCCCCATGAGTTGTGGCCTCAGTCGTCACCCGAAGCTGTCTCTTTAAAGCCGAAGTCCTATGATTCCAAGTTTCACCTTTGACCAAGCTCTATTACACTACACAATATCCAGCCTTACCTTAGTCCTGGAAATACAAGTAGTCTTTGGGGACCTACTCTCCCTGTTAGCCTGCTTGAAGTCCACACTAGAGGGAGGCCACATTTTCTCCTGTTTTATTAATAGTCAAGGTTAGTAAGGACACCAAACTCAGAAACAGGAGGCCTGGGGTCTGCTCTGAAGTCTCCAGTCAGAAACTCTGAGCTCTTGAGTAAATCTCCTCCCCACCTGCTTACTATCACAGCTATCTGATAAGGTAAATAGTCAAGCAGTTCTCACTCAGCCAATCAGCTAGCTTTCTTCCTTCATTCTTCATGGAGAACACAGGAGCAATGAGGTAAGAGCCACCTCACTCCCCCCTCCTGCCCTGAGGGTCACACTCTGCCTCCTCTGCCAGCATGGAGAAGCATCAACCCTCCTCCACTTCTCTGCATGTGCTCTGGCCACCAAGTCTGACAGGACATATGGTCCTGACAGGAGCTTCTTACTTTCCTGTATCAGCAACTTTCTCCTCCTCCACCATGCACTCAGTACAGAGGTGTGAGAATTATCAAGAGCATGAAAGACACATACAGAGAAAGGCAAACCCTAATTTTAGGAGACCTATCCTACAAATGCATTTATTAAACAGAACAAAAGATTAAATTCTAAATATTTAATAGTAGTAAGGATTTCTTTTATTTAGACATGGGAATGCTATTATGATAGCTAACTATGTGTTTGGTTGATTGGCTGGTTTTGACAGGTCACACTTTGTGACCTAGAATTTATAACGATCCTCCTACTTCAATCTTCTGGGTGCTGGGATTACAGAATGTGAGCCACCACACCTGAATTATTTAAAAATATATGTATTATTTTCCTTAAAGTAATTGAAGGAAGTGGAGTAGAATGGTATATATCTATAATTTCAGTACTAGGTAGGCTAGGCAGGATTACAAGTTCCAGGCCAGTCTGCGGTACATAATTATATCTAACTCAAAGACAGTAGGAGCAGATGAGTACAGATGAAAAAAATATTGAACAGGTTTGACAGGTAGGTTTGTCGTGCTCTATTATAATGCAGACTGGATGTCTTTAATCTGAAAAATCCAAACTCTGGAGTACTCCAAAACCAAGAACTTTTTGAGTACCAACATGATTGCCAAAACAGAGCGCCAGGAAGTTCTGTTTCACTAATAAAAAGTGTTTTAAATACGGTATAAAATTACCATCAAGCTTTGGGTATAAAGTTGTGCTGGCTTTATTTCTGTTAACATTGGCAAAACTCTTCTCCAAAACAACTTATGAGAGAAAGGCAGTGTCTTAGTTACAGTTTCTAATGCTGTGAAGAGACCGTGACCTCGGCAACTCTTATGTAACATGAGGAGCGAGCTGCTTGTTGGGGTTTCTGTCCCACCCAGTTCCCACAGCTGGTAAGCCCCAAAGAAAATCACACAGAGATCTCCATAAGTTATAAGCTGATTGACCCATTAGCTCAGGCTTCGTATTAGCTCTTATAACTTATATTAGCCCATTATTCTAGTATATATTAGCCACATGCCTCAGTACCTCCTTCAGCAGGGCAGGTCACATTCTGCTTCTTCTGTGTCTGGGCAGGGCTGTAGGAAGAGCTTCCTTCTTCCCAGAATATGCCTGTTCTCATTGCCCCACCTCTACATCCTGTCTGGTTGTCCTGCCTATACATCCTACCTGGCTACTGGTCACTCCCTCTGGGAGCATGGTCTTTCAAAGCACCACAGGGTTTATTTTAGCAGTTTCAGGTTATAGTCTATGGTGACAGAAAAGTCAAGGCTGCAAGAACTGAACACAGCTCATCACGTCACCCCCACAGTCAAGAACAGAGAGAAATGAAAGAGTGATTGATTCCTGTGCTCAGATTCTCGGCATGCATAGTCCTGTAGACTCCAATAGTCCTGTAACCCCCAGCCCCAGAGAATGATGCGGCTCACAATGTGTGGGTTTCCCCACTGTAATTAATGTAATCAAAACAGTCCCCACAGGCTAACCTGATCTATGCAGGCTTTACACTGAGACTCTCTTCCTGAATGACTCTAGATGTGTCAAGTTGACAATTAGAACCACCACAAAGACGTATAGGGAACATAATGAAGTCAGATGAGATAGGAGTCCTACCTCAAATATCCCTCAGATCTGGGGGCGGGGGGGGGCAAAACAATTCTAGTCTCAGATTTCGGGTAAAGGATACTCAACCTGTGTTTTCTCACTTTTGTATATGGCTAAAAATACCCAGTCATAAGTCATAATAAATGCCGAACAAGGCTAGCCGACCCTCTTGGAAGGGTTCTCCCAGAATTCAGACGCCTTCACCGGGAGTAGAGGGAGGTGGGCTCCACAGATAAGAGCACCCATCTCCCCAAAAGACAAATGGACAGGGCAGAGAAACAAGGGGCAAGTTCCAGGATCCCACCCTACAGTCTGAGATTTCAGGATTCCCTGATCCCAGGATCAGCAGCAGTCAGGTCCCACAGAGAGCTGGCAACTCAGAACCTCAGCTGTCTTTCTCCCCAGCAACCCGGTGGTCCAGGTCGAGTTCGTTTACCCAGCGTCTGCTGCTTCCTTGCAACACTATCATTTTGCCTTATTCTTTCCTCGCCATCCCTTTTAGGTCATTTTTATTCTCCTCCATTTTGTTGATAATAAAACAGAAGCTCAGAGGAACAGACACGGGAGCAGAATCTCTGGAAGCTCTACTCTTTTCCTGTCTCCTCACTCAATGTAAACGCCTAGAGTGTGGTGACTACATTTTTTTTTAATCTTTGAATCCTAAATTTAAAAATCATTCTGGAAACACAGTTTAATAGAGACTCTTCTCAGTGAAGCATTTATTAAAACATAGTGGCACGGGCATAATAAACATGTCTTCTCCCTCTTCCATGAAGTCCCTCTTCCATGCTTCTATGGTCCCCAGGAGTTCCAGGCCAATGGTCAGTCTGGGGAAGATGGCTAGAAAGATGGACGGATTCCTTCAGCCTAGCAATGGTACGTTGTCTCTAGAAGAAAGCAGAAAATGTTGTCACACATTCTCAGTTGGAATACGGATAAAGTTTCCCAGTAGCATAGAACTTGAATTTATGAATTGCATGCTGATTTCTTAAACTGTTGACATACGTCACTTTTACAATTTTTACAAATCATTTTTCCTCTATCACTGAAAAGTCAGAGCGGGATGCTGGCAGTCACTCTCATTCTCCATAGGTTCCACTCACACTAGAGTTAGACACTGGAAGGGCTATGGTCCTTCTCCATCCGGTGACATCAGACTTCCCAGAGCCTGTCAATAAGCTGGCAGATGCCTCCCGAATTCCCTGAGAACACCAAGTGCCTTGGTCCTGGAAAACGGCAAGACTTCGCACTCTCAGGCACATCGGACAAAATCGATTGGTTAACGGAAAGTGGGGAGGGCTGGGGAAATGCAACGTTGAATTTCCTTCTCTGGTTCCCTGCCAGCTGGCTTTGACAGCAGATGCTGGTACATTTCAAACAGCCCGTTTCACACACTTGCACTGTAAAATCTGGGCTTTTATCAAACCCTGGGAAGCTAAAACAGTAAATTGCGACTTCCCAGGGCTGGCATAGTCCCCGTGGACATGTTCACAGGCTTTGACCTTGGCAGCTCCATCAGGCAGCAGCTATGCACCAGCCTGGCCTCAAGTCCTCCCACCTGGAGTGAAGTGTCAAAAACGCCGGCCAAGAGTAGTGTGTCACTGAAGCCACCATGAGTTTTTAGTTAGGCTGCAAATTTCCAAGGGACTTTAGGAACAAAAAAAGATCAGGAGGACTCAGACAAGCTAGGCACACAGCAATTGGGTTTTTCATCAGCATATATCTGTGTGGCTCTAACCTGTTCCTGACATGTGGATACATGTCCCCCAGTAGAAGAATTGGCCAGCCAGGGCTTGAACGAATTGATTGGAACAAGGACCAAACAGGGTGGCTGACACCTAACCATGTCATTCTAAGACCTTCCTCCCCCACCAGAGACAGGGGAACTGGACCCCCACATCCCTCAGTGCCTCCAAGGAGAGAACTCGCACGATGGAGACAGTACCGATATGAATTGAGAACCCCACAGATTAGCTTCTAACTCAGCCCCTTGAGGAAACTGTGCCAGGTTCCTGAGGAGAGGGAGACTGTGGTTAAAAGGGCACCAACAAAGACTTGCAGCGTCTGAGGCCTTGAAAGCTATGGGGACCCTGACACAAATCTGATCTTCCCAGACCCACCGCCCCTCAAAGTGAGCAACAGAACAGCAGGAGAAAACACTAATGACTGGTCAGAAGTGGTCACCATGGCTACTGGCCTTTCCCCAACCCCAACATGGGTTTTCTCATTGCCAGACCCGATTAAATTATATGGTGAGACTCTAGAGTGGACAACTGAAATCAGACTTCAGTCCATGTTAAAAGGGCTACGATACCCCCAACACAGGAGCCCCAAATGTGCAATTTATACACATACCAGAAATACTTGTAGTTAGTGATAGATCCAAGGGTATTCCCCTTATCAGTGGGTACCTCTGAAGTACACCAGAAATGACAGGTGTCCAAATGAACCTGGCAATCAATACAACTATGGAGCACACACATGCACACACATTCTGTCTCCCAAGTAATGACAACAAGTGGGGTGGGACCACTTTTGGAATTAGGAAGGAGATTCTACTTCCAAGACCTCAACCTTGACTTGGGATTCCCAAGGAACTATCCTTAAAAGACATATGTTCGTTGCTTTGAGCCATTCTCCAAAAGGAATGTGTCCCGTAATGATTCAAAAACTGTGAACTGGAGACCAAGGATAAAAGTGG
Organism: Microtus ochrogaster; assembly: GCF_000317375.1. Classification (NCBI taxonomy): domain Eukaryota; kingdom Metazoa; phylum Chordata; class Mammalia; order Rodentia; family Cricetidae; genus Microtus; species Microtus ochrogaster. The sequence goes on along the minus strand of NW_004949168.1, from coordinate 228,390 downwards.
TAAAAGTTCAAGCCTGGTGGTCTGAATGTTGATCCCTGGAACCCACATAAACACACACACACACACACACACACACACACACACACACACACACCATACATATACATCATACATAGATAGAAACATAAAAAAATTTAAGTGAAAAGAAAGCTGTGGCCATAACTCACCCAAAACTCTAGCATATGTGAGGCCCTAGGTTCAGCATACAAAATAAGTTAAATAAATATACAGTGATCTACAGGCAGAAACTGGTTGGTCGGTTTCCAAACAGATAAGTTGTCAGGCGGTCCTGCTCATGTATAGAGTGAGGCTGGTCAGGCTGGTCACCTTAGGTACAGAGATAAACCAATTCGGAGCCCTTTGATTTCCACTCTCTCTGTAATTCATCAAAACTGCTAAGCCCCACCTTCTCCCAAGGAGCTTGCATGGTTTGTCCCCCCCCCCCCTCCCCCGGGGGTTTTTTTTTTTTTCCCCCCCCCCCCCCCCCCCGCCTGTTTATTACAAAGGCTGGTGACTTCACATTTGCATTGCAAATCGCTCTTTTGTGTTGACATTTCATTTGGGCTTGAAGGGCCCATAATATTTTTCCACAGTTTGGGCGGGGTTAGTGGCTCTCATCCAGAAGCCAGTATTTATTCATGTTCTCAAAATACAACAGATGCTCAGCAGCTCTAATTTGAATGAATGAATAAACGAATGAATGAATTTGACGATAGGTTTCCAACTTTGCAGGAGCAACACACATTCAACTGTCTCTAAACAATTATGAGGTTAAAACATTTTGATGGTTTTAGATTAAATTCTTATATTCATTATTTATTCATCCGTCTTTACAAATGTTTGCTCAATACCTCACTTAATTCCCTTGAAATGGAATCTAGGGACCACATCACATTCCACTATGCATCTTCAGTAGTTCCTAGTATGTGTGAAATGCTCAATAAATATTTGGCTAGTGGAAATGGGAATTCTACATGCCATTTCTTTTTCAAGGACATGCCAAACACACTCAAGCTAAAAATCTAATTTATGTATCATTTCTGAAATAAAGTGAAATACTAGCACAGACACAAGCTTGGTGACCCTTGATATGTGCAGCACACAGACTTGGAAAGGTGTAAGGACCCATTCTTATATGATTCTGGCACGGGGGACGCAGAGCTGAACCTGGCCTCAAAGACTTATTGACTGAAAAAAGAAAAGGGAGATCCGACAGCACAGGTATGGAGGGAGGTGAGGAATAGACCATGTCCCTCAGTTCTGGAGCCAGCTCCCTAGAATATGCAAAATATTATTATTAATATATATA
>NW_004949168.1:217861-226930 GCF_000317375.1 Microtus ochrogaster | reverse complement strand
TTACAAAAATAATATATTATTATAATATTTAATGTAAGAGTGATAATTAATAGAGATTAAAGGCTAAAGACTGAGAGCCATGCAAAGGAACAAAGCCTATGATCAAATCTGAGAAATGTCCCATCCAAGGCTGATCATACTACGAAAAACCTGTGGTTCATATGACTCCATCATATGACTCTATCCTTGTATTGAAGGCCTAGGAGATGTTTGAAGGGAAGAAATAAAACATCTTGAGCCAATTTTTTGTCTACCTGCCTCTCCCTCTCTTTCTCAATATGATCCATAGTAGACCCTGAGAAGTGTGTTCAAGTTTCATTATGTTGCTTTGATAAAACAGTCTGACCACAAAGCAAATCAGGCAGGAAAGGATTTATGTGGCTTCCACTTCCATGTCACAGTTTACCATTGAGGTGAATCGGGACAGGAACTCAAGCAGGAACTAGAAGCAGAAGAAAATGACCTAAAAAAAAATAACTGAGGAGAATGTTTGAGGACCTTAAAGAAGAAATAAAAAATTCTCTGAAGAAAATGGAGGAAAAGACAAACAAAAAAGTTGGAAGAAATCAACAAATCCCTTAAAGAAAATAAAGAGCAAATAAGCAGTTGAAAGAAATGATTCAAGACTTGAAAATCAAAATAGAGACAATAAGAAAAACACAAACTGAGGGAATTATAAAAATATTAATTAGGAGAAAACGATCAGGAATCACAAGTGCAAGCAAAAACAGCAGAATACAAGAGATGAAAGAGAGAATCTCAAGCATTGAAGATACAATAGAGGAAATAGATTCACCAGTCAAAGAAACACTAAATATAACAAAAGCTTAACACAAAATATCCAGGAAATATGGGATACCATGAAATGACCAAACTTAAGAATAATAGGGATAGAAGAAGAAGTCTAGCTCAAAAGCACAGATATTCAACAAAATCAAAGAAGAAAACTTTCCAAACCTAAAGAAAGATATGCTAATGAAGATACAAGAAGCTGAAAGAACACTAAATAGACTAGACTAAAAATAAAATCCCCTTGCCACATAATAATCGAAACACTAAACTTATAGAATAACGAATATTAAGAGCTGCCAAGGGAAAAGACCAAGTAACATACAAAGGCAGACCTATCAGAATTACAACTGACTTCTCAATAAAAACAAGGAAAGCAAGTAGGTCCTGGTCAAGCGTTATACAAATATTAAGAAACCATAGATGCCAGCCCAGACTACTATACCCAGCAAAACTTTCAATCACCATAGGTGGACAAAACAAGATATTCCATGACAGAACCTGATTTACCAATACCTAGCCACAAACCCAACCCTACACAAAGCACTAGAAGGGAAATTTCAATCCAAGAAAATTAACTACATCCACAAAAACACAGACAATAGAAGATCTCACAGCAGCAAACCCCAAATAACATCACCAACAACAAACACTAAAATAACAGGAACTAGCAATCACTGGGAATTAATATCCCATAATATAAATGGACTCCACTCACCTATAAAAAGACATAGGCTAATAGATTGGTTACAAAAACAGAATCCATCCTTCAGCTGCATACAAGAAACACACCTCAACCACAAAGACAGACATCACCTCAGAGTAAAGGATTGGGAAATTTTTTTCCAATCAAATGGACCTAATAAACAAGCTCATTTAGCTATCCTAATATCAAAAAAAAATAGACTTCAAACTAAAATTAAATGAAAGAGACAAAGTAGAACATTTTATATTAGTCACAAGAAAAATCCATCAAGAGGAAATCTCAGTACTGAACATCTATGCCCCAAATACTAGTGTACCATCATATGTAAAAGAAACACTATTAAAGCTTAAATCATACATTAAACCCCACACACTAGTAGTGGAAGACTTCAAAACTCCCCTCTCACCACTGTACAGGTCAATCAGACAAAAAATGAACAGAGAAATAAGAGAACTAACAGATGTTATTACTCAAATGGACTTAACAAACATCCTAGTATATTCCATCCAAACAGAAAAGAATATACCTTCTTCTCAGCACCTCATAGAACCGTCTCAAAAATTGACCACAAACCTCAAAAAATATAAAAAAAAAATGGAATAACCCAATGCACCTTATCAGATCACAATGGTTTAAAACTAGAAGTCAACAGCAATACTAATTCCAGAAAACCCACAAACACATGGAAATTAAACAATGCTCACCTGAATCACCAATGGATCAAGGAAGAGATAAAGGAGAAAATTAAAGACTTCCTAAAATTCAATGAAAATGACCACACAACATACCCAAATTTATGAGACACAATGAAAGCAGTGTTAAGAGGCAAGTCCATAGCACTAAACGCCTACATAAAGAAGCTGGAAAAATCCCACACTAGTGAATTAACAGAACATTTGAAAACTTTGGAACAAAAAGAAGCAAACTCACCTAAGAGAACTAGAGGACAAGAAACAATCAAATTGAGAGCTGAAATCAACAAAATAGAAGCAAAGAAAACAACACAAAGAATCAGTGAGACAAAAAGTTGGTTCTTTGAGAAAATCAACAAAATAGACAAACCTTTATCCAAACTAACCAAAAGGCAGAGAGAGAATATCCAAATTAACAAAATCAGAAATGAAAGGGGGGACATAACAGCAGACATGGAAGAAATCCAGAGAATCATCAGGCCATAGTTCTAAAACCTGTACTCCACAAAATTGGAAAACTTAAAGGAAATGAACAATAATTAAATCAAGAACAGATAAGAAAATTAAATAGACCTATAACTGCTAAAAAGTAAAATTGAAACAGTCATCAAAATCTCCTAACCAAAAAAAGCCAAGGACGAGAAGTTTCAGTGCAGAATTCTACAAGATTTTCGATACCAATACTCCTCAAATTGTTCCACACAATAGAAACAGAAGTATTGCCAAACTCTTTTTACAAGGCTAGAATTACCCTGATACCTAAACCACACAAAGACATTACTAAGAAAGAGAATTACAGAGCAATCTCACTCATGAATATTGATGCAAAAATACTCATTAAAATACTGGCAAACCAAATCCAAGAACACATCAGAAAATCATCTACCATGATCAAATATGCTTCATCTCAGAGATTCAGGGATGGTTAGACATATGAAAATCTGTTGATGTAATCATCATATAAACAAACAGAAAAATAAAACCACATGATCATCTCATTAGATGCTGAAAAAACCTTTAACAAAATACAACATCCCTTCATGATAAAGGTCTTGGAGAGAACAGGGATACAGGGAACATACCTAAACATTATTAAGGCAATATACAGCAAACCAACAGCCAACATAAAACTAAATGGAGAGAAACTGTAGTAATATGAGCGGCGAGGCTGCGTCCCCAGCACCCCGGCTGCCTGTCTAGCTTATGCCCCGAAATAATTACACGGACACTGTATTCATTTAATCACTGCTTGGCCATTTTTATCTAGCCTCTTCTAGGCTAACTCTCGCACCTGGACTAGTCCATCTCTAATAATCTGCTGTAGCCCACAAGGTGGCTTACCAGGGAGATTCTAGCCTACGTCCATCCTGGGTCGGAGCTTCATCGTGTGTGCCTCAGAGAACAGAGCTCTCGCCTCTGCCAGCAAGAGTGGAGCATCATGTCTCTCTGAGGCGTCTGCCCCTGAGAGGAGAGCTGTCGAGTCTCTGAGCTCACTTCCTCTTCCTCCCAGCGTTCTGCTCCGTTCACTCCTCCCACCTACGTTCTAACCTATCAGGGCAAGCAGCTTCTTTATTTAATTAACCAATGGCCTTCCTCCATCAAGAAACTCTGAGTGATTTCACTGAAATTAGAAACAAGACAAGGTTGTCAACTCTTTCCACATCTATTCAATATAGTACTGGCTAGAGCAATAAGACAACAAAAGGAGATCAAGGGGATACAAATGGAAAAGAAGAAGTCAAACTCTCCTTATTTGTAGATGATATGATGGTTTACCTAAGTGACCCAAAAATTCTACCAGGGAACTCCTACAACTGATAAACACCTTTAGTAATGTAGCAAGATACAAGATTAATTCAAAAAAATCAGTAGCCCTCCTTTATACAGATGATAAAAACATCACCCTTCACAATACCAAAAATAACATATCTTGTACTAACTCTAACCAACCAAGTAGAAGACCTATATAATAAGAACTTTAAATCTTTGAAAAAAGAAATTGAAGGAGACACCAGAAAATGGAAGGATTTCCCATGCTCCTGGGTAGGTATAATTAACATAGTAAAAATGGCAATCTTATGAAAAACAACCTACAGATTCAATGCAATGTCCAGCAAAATTCTTTACAGACCTCGAAAGAATAATACTCAACTTCATATGGGAAAGGAAAAAACCCAAGATAGCCAAAACAATCTCGTACAATAAAGAAATTTTGGAGGCATCACAAACTGTAGTAGACTTTAAACTCTACTACAGAGCTACAATACTGAAAACAGCCTGATATTGGCATAAAAACAGACAGGAGGACCAATGGAACCGATTTGAAGACCAGGATATTGATCCACACACTTTCAAATACCTGATTTTTGACAAAGAAGCAAAAAATATCAAAAGAAAAAAAGAAAGCATATTCAACAAATGGTGCTGGCATAACTGGTTTTCAACATGTAGAATAATAAAAACATGCATATCTATTGCCATGCACAAAACTCAAGTCCAAATGGATCAAAGACCTCAACATAAAAACAACCACTGAACCGCACAGAAGAGAAGTATACTTGAACGCATTAGCACAGGAGACCACTTCCTAATTATAACCCCAGTAGCACAGACACTGAGAGCAGCAATTAATAAAGGGGACCTCCTGAAACTGAGAAGCTTCTGTAAAACAACCGACACAGTCAATAAGACAAAACGACAGTCTACAGAATGGGACAAGATCTTCACCAACCCCACATTGGACAGAGGGATGATCTCCTAAATATACAAAGAACTCAAGAAATTGGTCATCAAAATAACAAATAATCCAAAAAAAATGGGGTACAGACCTAAACAGAGAACTCTCAACAGAGGAATCTAAAATGGCTGAAAGACATTGAAGGAAATGCTCAACATCCTTAGTCATCAGAGAAATGCAAATCAAAACAACTCTGAGATTCCATCTTATACCTGTAAGAACGGCCAAGATCAAAAACACTGGTGACAACTTATTCTGGAAAGAATGTGGGGTAAAATGAGCACTTCTTTATTGCTGGTGGGAATGCAAATTGGTACAGCCACTTTGAAAATCAGTATGGCAAATTTTCAGAAAATTATGAAACAATCTACCTCAAGACCCAGCCATACCACTTTTGGGTATATATCCAAAGGATACTCAATCGTACCACAAGGACATGTGCTCAACTATGTTCATAGCAGCTTTGTTTGTCATAGCCAGAACCTGGAAACAACCTAGATGCCCCTCGACTGAAGAATGGATAAAGAATATGTGGTGTATTTACACAATGGAGTATTACTCAGAGGTTAAAAACAATGACATCTTAAAATTTGTGGGTAAATGGACAAATCTAGAAAACATCGTATTGAGTGAGGTAACCCAGACCCAGAAAAACAAATATAATATCTATTCACTCATAAGTGACTTTTAGACTAAAGCAAAGAAAAACAAGCCTTCAATTCACAATCTCAGAAAACCTAGACACCAAAGAGGGCCCTAAAAGAAACACACATGGTGGATCTAACGTACATGGGAAGTAAAAAAGACAATCTCCTGAGTAAATTGCAAATTTGGAGATTATGGCAGAGGATGGGGGGGAAGAGAGGGGAGAGGAGAAAACAATACAGCTCAATAAAAAACAATAAAAAGAGACAAGTTCTGCCCACTCCTGATCTCTGTCTCTCCCCCATGTCGTTCTTCTGAAGAGGCAGGTCTCTGCCTCTCTCACCCCAGTCACTCTCTCCCTTCTCTCTCTCTCTCCCTCCTTCTGTCTCTGGCTCTCCATCCTTCCCATTATCCCTTTAGTCTCAAACTCCACACTCAAGCTCTCTCTGCATGGTGTATTCTGTCACCCACCGCATCTGGGCCCAACCTGCTCCGGGACACCACAAAGGTCCCTCTTGTGCTGTATCATAATAGGCAGTGCCACGCCATCTTATCCAGTTCTATTGTGGCCAAACTAGTGTGACTGTTGTAATCTGGTTACAGGATAAATTCAGATCTTTATTCAGATTCTTGACTCCCTGCTCTAGGGATGCAAGAAATGGCCATTCAGAACATGGAATAATCATCTAAAATTGATTACCTCACTGCTTATTTCTAAGGTGAACTACAGTCGAAGGTGGAAAGATTTCAGGCTCCTTCTTGCCTGTCCCTGGCCGTGCTGTGACTATACCAGCAATAGCACAAATTCAGTTCTTACACAGGCCCCTCTTCATTTTTAAGCTTGCAATAAAATTCAGAGAAGTTGGAGGGAAAAATAAGAATAAAAAAAAGAACAAGAGTATGTGGAGATTGCTAAGCTGGTGCAAACACCACTATATTTATAATTTTGCCAAGAAGCACTTGCTCAGCTGAGCCATGACGGTAACTCAGGCTGAAGAGGGCATGGCAAATGTCACAGAGTAGATGAATCTGAGGGACTGTTAGGAGACAGAGTCTGAGGTGCCTAATGAATCTTGGGGTGTTTCTTGATCTATTGTCAGGTGTCATCCATGAACTGTCTTCTTCAACTCTCCACCCACCTTCTGAGAGTGCTCCTATTCTTATCAACGTTTTCACAAAGCAGAAGCTGGGACATCAAGCAGAACCACCCAGCTTGTAAGTGGCAGAGCCAAGATGCGAGCCCAGCCCTCAAGTATCAATCCTCTTATCCTTCCCTCTTAATCATCATGCCACACGGTTGAGGTTTCTGGCTTGGGCAGCAGAGAGAATGATGACACCATTTGACTGAAGGACAGCATTGCTCATGGGAGGATTCATGGATCTGAGTGGGAAGAAAACGCACGTGGGAGGGACATTCAAATGCAAATGAGGAGCCAAGAGTGTAGAATTCATAAGACCGATCTGGGGAGCTTTGGGCACAAGACAGACAGAGATTTGAGAATCAGCTGGAAACAGGCAATAATCACGATTCACCCTTCCCCTCCTTTGGAAGGATGCTGAGTTTGGATTCAGCTTCACTGCTTCTGGAGGGACGTGGAGCCGAGAAGATAGATGTCCTGGAAGATAGATTACCTGGACCAAAGTACTGGGAGGTCCACCGAGGCTCAGAATGGTCTCTTCCATCTCTGATCCCATGCCGGTCTCAGTAGCCGCATGGCATTAGGCTCCTGGTGTTCTGGGATCCCAGCCTTCCCAAGCCATCTGGGTACCGATGCTTCATGCCTGTGACACAGACAAGACACAGACGTCCTGCTGCTTTCATAACAATTAGCTCCTCCTTAAGACACTCACGTCTCCACGGCGCCTGCCAAAATGGTAACAGACAGATAATACACTGTCATTAACACATCCCTGTCTATTTAAAACTCTCTGGAGAAGCAAGCAGATGAGTCTTGGAGTTAGCTCAGCAGTGGGGATTATTGTCTGGCTAATTATAAACAGTGCTGTCAAACTGTAGCAGATACTAAGAGGGGTACAACCACCCTGTCGGCCCTAAAGATTGATGTGACGCTCTTGAAAGACACCAGCACAACACTCAGGATAACTGGAGATCAGCACCTGGGAGGCTGAGGCAGGAGGAACTTAAAGACAGGTTGTGTTTTGTAGAGAGACTCTGAAAAAAAAAAAACAGACATAGAAACTCAAAGGGGCCCTTAAAGGGACCATGACTCCCTGGCAACCAGTCATCCCCATGCCCCACCACTGCCTCATGTCCCATGTCTGCAGTATTTGCATGTTGTGTGAATTTGAAATTCAGTTTGGTAATAAAATACCATATAAGCATGAAAGTTTCAAAGTTAGATCACCAACGGCTTTGCAGTTTTCATGTTTGTCTTTGGGGTGACTAACTGTGGGGACCTAGATGGTGCCATATTGAAAGCACACTCAAGCAGAGGCCCATGTGGTCAGGAGCTGAAAGCCCAGACAAGTGCCCATTCCAGTCTGCCAGTGTAGTGTGACTTTTCCTGGGAAGCCTACGACAAGCTCTTCACCCCAAATAGTGCAGTGACAAGAGACCAAAGGAAAAGCCTTGTCGGTGAATCAATGAGTTCTTTGGACTTTTTTACAGGGCCATGGGTAAGGAGTTCATTACAGGAGCCTGGGTGAAGCAGGTGTGTCACCGAAAAGCTCACTCTGGCATGGGCGATGAGCCAGAAAGCTGCATCCCTAGAGTGGCCTGCCCAGCTCCCAGACTGCTCTGCCAGTGCGACCTCTCTCCCGACAGGGACTTATGAATCTTGTCATTTTCTGAGCTTTCTGTATCTTCAAGCCTTTTCTCCCACAGCTAGGAAGGGCATATGCAATCAGGGTTTAGCTTCTCTGGCCTGTCTACCTTCAAAGCTCCATCTTTGTCCTCCACCATGCTGAGTTTTCTGGAGATAACACAGGACTCTCTCCAGCTCTGTGGCTGAGGAAATGACCTGTCACCCCAGGCTCATTTTCTCTGCTGCAAAGTCACCGGCTTCTAAGGTCCCAGATATTTCTAATACTCTAGCACCATGCTCCCTCTCACTATCAATAACATCTGCCTTCTGCCAAGAGCAGGTTTCTCTCAACGAGTTTCTTCTAGCTTGGCTTCAGCTCTCATGAAGAACTGGCTTTAACTGTAGCAAAGAGGCTTTAAGAAACACCTCTAAACTGAGTGTGGTGGCTCACTACTTTAATGCCAGCACACCTGGGAGTCAAAGACAGGTGGACTTTTGTGAGTTCAAGGCCACCTTGGGCTACATAGTGAGTTCCAGAAGAGCCACGGCTACACAGAGAAAACTTGTCTCAAAAAAATCAAAATAAAAAAATAGAAGATACATATATATGATAGACAGAAAAATAGATAGATAGAGATAGAAGATAGATAGATAGATAGATAGATAGATAGATAGATAGATAGATAGATAGATAGATAGATGATAGATAGATAGATAGATAGATAGATAGATAGA
>NW_004949168.1:191715-217761 GCF_000317375.1 Microtus ochrogaster | reverse complement strand
ATAGATAGATAGATAGATAGATAGATAGATGATAGATAGATAGATAGATAGATAGATAGATAGATAGATAGATAGATAGATAGATAGATAGATATTAGATAGATCTCTGAAAGAACTGAGAAATTTAACTTATGAAGAAAGCAGAAATTCTCTTTCTAGAGTTTTTCAGAACAATTTATGAACACCATCTTCCCAGGTGTTCTTCCATTAGCTGAGAAAATCAGACTGAAGTAATTATGTCAGAAGGACTGGAGATGCTGTGTGCTCACCGCCATCCTATTTTGCCCTTTCTTGTCCTAAGTCTAGAACACCTGCCAGATTTAGAAGCCTGACTGATGGGTAACGACTTCATCCAAAGACTCGAGAATCATTACTCTCATCATTTACCAACAGCTGCTACCTGGAGGTTTTCAAATCTCAGGTTAGAAAATCCCCTTAAAGGGAAGCTGATAGGATCGCCGCTACACATTTCCAGAACGTGGTGCTTTGTTGACACTTCACTGTTGCCACAGGAATTCATCTTTCCCTCCTCTCTCATCGCCTTTGTCCATGTCATCCTTCCTTTCATTTCCTCTCTCCCTCTACTCATTCCTTCCTCTTATACTCTTGGCTTTCCATACTCTGGACCAAGACACAAAATGAAATAAAAGACACGGGGGCACAAGTTTAAGGAAACTGGATACAGTAATGGCACAACACACACATACACACACAAGTGTGCAAGATCTCTCAGATAAGCCAGTGGTTATAACCTAGTGTTATATGAGGGCGAAGGCAAAATGAATAGGAGTGGAGAAGAAAGGATTTTATCTGAAGACAGCAGGAACAGATTTGTGCAAACAATTGGAGAAAATGAAGATGTATTTCCAAGTTAACTGAGAAATTTGCTCAAGTGTGGAAAGCCTAATGTATTTTATTTTTGTGTATGAGTGTTTTGTCTGCTTATATATAGGTACCTTACACACATACTTGTTGCCTGCAAAGTCAGAAAAAGACATTGGAACTGGAGTTAAACATGGTTTGTTAGCTGTCATGTGTGCCGGGTTCTCTGTAAGAACAAGTGTTCTTAACCATTTTACCTGTTTCTCGTGCAAAGGACTTCTTTCTCTATGGCTGGGGAAGTCCTAGGGGGAAACTTACTGTAAATGGATGTTTCTCTCCTGCCCACTTTTATCCTGGCAACTGCTTCCAAATCACCAGAGACTTAATATTATTTATAAATGCTCAGCCAGTAGCGCAGACTTGTTACTGCCTAACTCTTATACATAAATTAACCCATAATTCTTTTTTTAAGTGTTTTTATTGAGCTATACATTTTTCTCCACTCCCCTCCCTTCCTCTCTCCTCTCCTTCTGCCCTCTTCCATGGTCCCCATGTTTCCAATTTACTCGAAGATCTTATCTTTTTCTACTTCCTATGTAGATTAGATCCATGTACATCTCTCTTAGGGTCCTCATTATTGTCTAGATTCTCTTGGATTGTGAACTGTAGGTTGATTTTTCTTTGTTTTATGTCTAAAAGCCACTTATGAGTGAGTACATATGATATTTGTCTTTCTGGATCTGGGTTACCTCACTCAATATGATGTTTTCTAGATCCACCCATTTGCCCACAAAATTCAAGGTGTCATTTTTTTTTCCACTGTGTAGTACTCCATTGTGTAAATGTACCACATTTTCCTTATCCATTCTTCAGTACAGGGACATTTAGATTGTTTCCAGGTTCTGGCTATGACAAATAATGTTGCTATGAAAATAGTTGAGCACATATCCTTGTGGTACGATTGAGCATCCTTTGGGTATATAACCAAAAGTGGTATTGCTGGCTCTTGAAGAAGGTTGTTTCCTAATTTTCTGAGAAATGGCCATACTGATTTCCAAAGTGGCTGTACCAGTTTGCATTCCCACTAGCAATGCAGAAGTGTTCCCTTTGTTCCACAACCTCTCCAGCATAAGTTGTCATCAGTGTTTTTGATCTTGGCCATTCTCTTACAGGTATAAGATAGAATCTCAAAGTTGTTTTGATTTGCATTTCTCTGATGACTTTTGATGTAGGATTCCACTCTGTATGCTGTGAATATTATTGGTTAATAAAGGAACTGCTTTGGGCCTATAGCAAGCTATAGTGGAACAGAGCTAGACAAGGAAAACTAAACTGAATGCTGGGAGAAAGAAGGAGAGGGACAGAGAGAAGCCATGGAGCAACCACCAGAGATACATGCTGGGATATTTACCCGGTAAGCCACGGCCACATGCCAATACACAGATTAATGGAGATGGGTTGACGTAAGATGTAAGAGTTAGTAAATAAGAAGCTAGAGCTAATGGGCCAAGCAGTAATTTAATTAATGGAGTTTCTGTGTGATTATTTCAGGTCTAAGCAGCCAGAACAAAACAAGCAGCCTCCCTTCAATAGTCTCTGAGACATTTTAGATTCCTCTGTTGAGAATTCTCTGTTTAGGTATTTGTAGGTGTGTGAATTGATATCTGGGTCTTTGATTCAGTTCCATTGGTCCTCCTGTCTGTTTTTATGTCAATACCAAGCTGTTTTTAGCACTGTAGCTCTGTAGTAGAGTTTGAAGTCAGTAACCCATAATTCTTATCTAGGTTTAGGCACATGGCATGGTACCTTTTCTCAGTACAGGATTTTCATCTGACTCTTGCTGCATCTGCTGGCGACCCTCTAACTCTGCCCTTCTCCTTCCCATCATCTTTATCTTGGTTGCCCCGCCTGTACTTCCTACCTGGCTACTGGCCAATTCATGTTTTATTAACCCAATTCAAGTAACAAATCTTTAAAGTGTACTGCTGTGGTTTACTTAAATTGGCATGGGTCTGGCTGACTTCTAAACATCTTTGTTTATACTCACAGACAAATGCTGCTCTCAGCATTGGTCTGAGAAGTTTCTCTACAATGCACAGTAATGACTGCAGACACCTGCATTGCTCCAGATGCTGAGAATAAGGGATGCTTGAGTTCTCGATCTTAAACAGAACATCAATACCACCGCCTCTAGTCTCAAGAAATATTATAGAAGAAAGGGTGGAAAGACTTCAAGAGCTGAAAGAGAAGAAGATGAAACCCAAAATGCTGTCTTCTAGGACAGATACAGCCATAGCAGTCATGAACTCAGAGCCACTTCAGATGTCAGCAGGGGGTCTGCAGAAGACTTTATTTGTCAACATCCAGTCATGGAAGAGAGAGGGGCTCATAGGACCCTACCCACTCCCTACTGAACTATTAGTTACTAATGGATTCGGGGGAGGGCAGGTCATTATCTTCAGAGTCGAAGGCTCCATTGAATAGTACTGTACCCGTATTTGCTCAGATGGCCCTGGTTAAACTCAGTGAGTCATAAAACAAAACAAAAAGATGGAGGAAAGAACCTGCAGGGAAGAGAGGGTGTTGGCATGGGTGGGAGGCAGATAAGGGAGCATGGGGGGGGTAAGAATAATCAAAGTACATGATATATACGTATGGCATTTTCAAAGAACAAATTGAATTAAAATAAATACTGACCTGTCTCTAAGCCTAATTTTCCACACCTGAGAAAGAAAATTAATGTTGTCGTGAGGATAAATTAAATGAGATAGTGCACATGACCAGAGTTTGTAAGTGGTAAGGGGAACACAGACTACAAAGAATGATCTTAAGACTTGAATCTGGGTCTACTCATGTAAATTCCACATTCGTGTGACACCGGCTGTTCTGTCAACTCTAAACTGGGCATGAGTCATGGTTAAAGTGAGGTTGATTAGTTTGAGTTTTTGTTGACTTTAAAGAAGCTGTGATGTGTTCTACAATACTGTACTGAAATAAATAGTATACTCCTTAGAACCAAATGGGAGGAACAGGGAAAAAGCATCTCTGCTGGCATCAATAGGGACGAATGAATGAGAAATAAGGTCCAGCTTTAGCAAGATTATCACATGTTCTGCCTCAGTCCAACCTGATCTTATTACTGAATGCTCTGCAGCCCTCTGCACTTATTTAACTACTATGATTCCTAACTTATGGGTTTTGAGATATCATTATGGTCTCCTCCTCTAATGAAATGAGTGGTTTAACTCAGTTAGCCCATTAGCAGTCCTTGGCAAGGCCTGAAATATCATGTTAGGGACTTGACAGATGACAACAGCCATGCCAGGACCACTTTCTTCCCGTGGTCTCACTTGGCCTTGCTGGGTACAGAGAAGTTATTTGTAATATCAGATCAGAATGGAACTTGTGCCTCCATGTGGGTCCTCCTGGAGGCCCATAGGACCAATCACGCTTAGACTGCCCTGTGGGTGGATTACATTGCAAGGCTCAACCTCTAAGTAGTGGCTTCAAGGGTCTGAGCTAGAGAAGCACTCCTATTGGTAGTATTCTAGGCAGTGTATTCAGGTGGCTGCTACATTACATAGTTGGTGGATATGGATGCCTGTTTTGTGAAAGGAACGCCCTGATTTTGATGACCTACTAGAGTCTCTGGCTAAAGTGGCCACCAATGCTTCTGTTAGGAACTTAAAGAGCAGTAAGAATGAACCAGGGGTGCTCTGGTTCTTACAGAAAGCAGCTCAAATTTTCTCAAACTGAAAGAGGACCATGATAGCCTCTGGTTGCTCAAATGCTTCAAAGAGCAGATGCAGAAGCTCACTAAAGGTGTAAGACAAAAATGGAATTGGAATAAAGGCATTTTCATACAAACAAAATGAAGGACATTTGCCACATGCTGACATGCATTAAACGAAACTTTGGCATGTTTCAAACTGCAAAGAAATTATCCCAGATGAATGGGTGTAGATGCAGCGAGAAAGAAAAAGGTGGAAGGAAAAAGCAAAGTATGTGTGCAATGTTGGCTGCAGAACTAATAATAAATATGTCTTGCAGAATTTGAAATATACATAAGCCAAAAACATGATAACAACAGCATGTAAGTCAGCAAGGATAAATGGAGTCTAAGTACCCTGGGCTTTCTGGGACAAGGTTAACCGTATCAATTAATAATAGGCTATAAGTCAAAATTGCTGTCACTTAGTTATTAACAACATGATACAAATGGTCCACTTCAAACCTAACAGATGGAGGAGAAGAATATTTTTTTTTGGTTTTTTTTTTGGTTTTTTGAGACAGGGTTTCTCTGTGGTTTTGGAGCCTGTCCTGGAACTAGCTCTTGTAGACCAGGCTGGTCTCGAACTCACAGATATCCACCTGCCTCTGCCTCCCAAGTGCTGGGATTAAAGGCGTGCGCCACCACCGCCCGGCAGAGAAGAATATTTTAAAGTCAGTCTAATAGAAAGGAGGAGAAGGAAAATAAGGATTTGAGGCAGGTAGGATGAAGAAAACTCGAAAGAGATAGTGGAGATACACCGAATTGGATTGTGACCATATTAAGTGGAAGTAGGGTGAATATTCCCATTGACAAGATCATCCTCCTGGACATAAGAACAAGCATGGCTATGTCCTCCTCCCGGGGCAAGCATGAGGAAAGGAGAAGTCGACAATAAAATAATAGGAAAACTCATGTCACATAAACGCTAACACAGAAAAGGCTCGTGAGCCCCGTCACAGAGCCGAAGGCAAAAAGCATTAAGAGGATACTTCATTTTGATAAAAGGCTTAATTTGCCAAGAAGACATAACACTTTAAAATTTTTATGTACTTAATAACTTCATCTCAAAAATAAATGAAGCAAGATCTGACTCAACGATGAGAGGAATCAACAAATCCATAAAGGCAGTGGGAGATTTAAATACACCTCTCTCTGCAATTGCTGTAACAAGCGAGAAAGGATCATAAGGAAATAGAAAATCTGAGCAACGTGTGTAACAAGCCTAACCTAACTGACATATTTAGAGCAGCGTAGCAGCAACTGCAAATCACACATTCATTTCAAGCTCACTCAGACACTTTTCGAAAACTAACCATATGCTGCACTGTAAAGTAAGTCTCAACGAATTTCAGAGGATAGAAATCAACTGACTATCTTTAACTACCATGCAATTAAGCCAGAAATCAATAAAAAGATGACTAGGATCCCCATATGTTTTGAAATTAAGAAACACACCATCTAAATACCTCCTAAAGAAATCACAATGAGAATGAGAACACAGTCAGCCTTCCATTTCTGCAGGCTGTGCAGCCACAAATTCAGTCAACCAAAGTCCAAAAATGTAATTTTTTTGCATTGGTTCGACCTATACTGAGCATACACAGGGATTTCTGGGCCATTATTCGGCAAGCAAAAGTATTTGAATTATTATTGCATATTCTAAGTAATCTAGAGATTATGTAACAGATATAGGAAGGTCTACATAGGTTATACAAAAATGCCCTTTATGTAAGGAATTCTTGGCTCAATATCCAGTAAACAGTAGCATTTGCATTGTTATTAGGTATTATAAGTAATCTAGAAATTATTAAATACATACAGGGATGTACACAGACTATATTAAAATATGCATTTTATGTAAAAGACTTCCTCACTCATAAGAGATCCTACAACCAATTCCCAGAGGACCCTGAGGGACCACTGTATAGTTTAAGTGGTGTAAAAATGCTGTGATTAAAATTAGTAACTGGGATCCACTTAAATCACTATTAGAAAAGAAGCTAAAGCCCCGTGAATTCTTAATCATGCTTTGTAATTTCAACATTTACCCTCCAAAGGCCCGTCCACTTATCCTAGCGAGATCCCCAAGCCTGATAAGCTCTGTCAGTCTCCTAGACTGAACCTACCACACTGCTAATCTCATGTCTTCTTCTGGGTCCTCACCGCTAGTCCACTGTGGAGCAATGAGCAAAGAGCATTGTGTTTCTTCATCTGTAACTTTAGTGCCGTGCATACATGACTAGCTAGGACTTGCTAAGTGTCTGTTCAGTTTAATAGAAGTGTCAGCATGGCTCGGCTATCCCATTTTCTCTGGTAGTTAGGGAGAACCAGTGGCCTTTGGCATAGCAGGCATACACTCTACCACTACCACACCCTTAAGCCCCAAAGTGTCCAGTGTCTACTACAAATGCTCACTCTCCCTATGGTGACTGTCAAGGCTTTAGGGGGACTTGTAATGATGGTTTTATGAGAACCAGTTTCCAAGCCAAAGTGAGGATAATATTTCTAACAAGTTCTAATCCATTGGTAAGAGCTTTGTCAGTTAAGACTTAAATGTGGAAAGCTCTGAGAAGTTTGAGATCACACCTGATCACACCAGGATCAGCTTCCAATACAAAGATTCTGTTAGTGTGAATTATTTTTCTTTCTTTCACGTGTACAGGTGTTCACTTGTGTGCACAAGTGTGAAGGCCTGAGGTTGATGCAGAGAGTCTTCCTTGATTGCTGTTCTCCTTAGTCATTGAGGCAAGGTCTCTCAATAGAACCCAGAGCTCACTGATTCAGCTAGTCAGCCTGCTCTGGGGATTCCTTCTCTCTGGCTTCCAAGCACTGGAATTATAGGCAGGTCACCACATGTATCTGACATTTACGTGGGTTCTGGGTATTGAACTCTGTCCTCACACTTGGGAAGCAAAGGCTTTAACTAATAAGCAATCTCCCTAGCCCTGGTGTAGCTTTTAAAAAAATAATAAATAAAGCTGGGAGAAATATCATTTACTTTAAGCCTGACAATGTCAGGGAGAAAGCAAGCTCTATTTCCTCCCGTTGTGAGTAACGGCTGAGTAGCATCCCAGATGCGGCCGCTTTTATTCTGAATTGATAAACTCTGAGGATACTGATCCATGAATTGGGGGATTTTCCTTCTTATCAATGACTCAGAACCCAGCTAATAGCAGATGAAAGAGTTCTGTGCACAAACGATTGATTTTTTTTTCTAGGCATTTACGAGAAAGCAGCCATTCAATGCCCAGGAAGAATGGCAGCTCATTTCTCTCCCTTTGTCTGAGCCGGCTGCTAACCTACAAGAATCAGAGAGCAGCCTGGATTGAAAGGTCAGACTGGAAGGTGTAGTTATCTCCAGAAGAGGTCACATAAATCTTTGAATTTCCTGAGATAACAAAAGCCTACTGAAAACACGAGTCACGTGATCCAGGCTGACTCCGCTAGCTGCTCCTCTATTCTGTTAAAAGACCCCCAGCCCTGGAATAGAACAAAAGCAAAAGCGTGCTAGCTCCCCAGGTCCATCTGACTGCCGCTTTCCACCTGCGTTGTCTCGGGGAACTTTCTGGGGAAGCTTCAATCTCCTTATGTATAAGTTACTAAAGGGGATTAAAATGGTTTTGTAAATGTCACTTCAACCTTTGCTTCTTAGGAAAGACAACCATGGCACCTCCCCATGAGGGCACTCAGAGCAGCACACTACATTGTCACAATGTGGACTCCCGCTCTCTTGGGTGGAGCTGACCACAGACGGATGTAATGCTGCTATTTCATCTTAACGTACCTGCGAGCCACTCTCCCTTGCCATCTTCTGCCTTTATTTCCTCTCTCTCTTTTTCTTCTCCTTCCCCTTTCTAAGTCCCAAGCCAAGTCATAAGAAAGACCATGTAAATCAGGCAGGCAGAGTCAGGAGTGTAAAAGAGAAAGGGGATGAAAGGAGGAGCAGGCTGGCATCTTATGCCCTGCAGGTGGGTCTGGCTTTTCCCACTCACCTCGGCAACCTCACCCACACCCTTCTCTCAAGGTAGACATCCCCTAGGTAGAACACACCCAGTCCTCTTATTTTCAGGTCACTGCTCAGAAAGCTAGGCTCAAATACCCAACAGCCATGACGCATCTCCACTTTTGTGTTCATAAGCCCTTCAGGCTCCTCGCCTCTAGACTGACTCACCCCTCCCCACCCACTCTCCTGCCTACAAGCTGCCGCTGCTTCAGAGAAGCCCACTTTAAGTAATGGCGCCATTATATGCCCAGATTCCAAAGGCCAAAAGTGGAAGGCAACCTCAGCACTTCCTGTCCATCAGCACCCACCCACCTCTGTCCCCGGCTCTCACCTGCCCACCTCCTCTGTCATCAGACTGTCACCAGCCTGCCTCCTCCAGGGACTGCTGCTGCTGACATCCAGATCTCTGATTGGTGCTCTCTTGTGACTTCCTGCTCCTTTTATATATTTTTTAAATCTGTGTTCTAAACTTCTGTCACATGAACTTCCAAATCATTAATTTTGTTTTCAATATGATCATTTCCTTTTTGATTTTTAAATTTAAAAATCACAGCTGCTGTTTTTGTTCGGGTTTGTTTCAGCTTTCTGGCTCCAGGTCCTTCATACATGCAATGGTTTTCTTTTAAGTAAGATCCATGTCTATCTTCTCCAATGGCTGTCTTCAAAGGAATTTCTTCTCAGGGAATTCTTGTCTCCTCTGTGAGCGTTGAAAATGCCTAAGTGCCTTGAGCTCTTAGCTCTGTTTTTGCCCTGGATTCCAGGGATAGCTATAAGAATGGCAATGACTTCAGGAGCCCTGGAAACTGTAGCACCCAAGGAGCCACTTTGGGTAGTGGGCAACACATGCACGCGTGCGCACACACACACACACACACATACACACACACATGCTCACACACACACATGCACACACACATGTGCACACACACTACAAGAAGTCCTGCTGCTCCCTATCTGCTCAGCCATGGGACCACAGATCTCAGAAGGGAGGTGACCCAGTTCATACCACATATCTACCTAGAAAACAGAGGCTAGCAACTATGCTGGGGTCACATTGAGCTGGCGCTGATCTGTGAAGCCCCTGGAGTTACCGGAAAGTGAAGAATGCCGTGACAAGTTCCCTTTCTTTCCTAGAAAGAGGAAAACAAGGACTCCTGAATAAGAATGCCTGGATTGTGGTCCCACCTCCTCCACCAGCCAGCTGGGCATCTTTACCAGCTCTCTTGTCTCTCTGGACATCTGCTTCCTCACTGGAAAAAAAAGTGATAAAGTGTGCTTTGTCTATTTCACAGGATTTTATAAGGTTTTAGGAAGAAAATGTTTTCAATGTATGCTTTGAAAGCTAAAAAAAAATAATATAAAAACGAAACTGTCCTACTAAGTGTTATAATTTGAGGGATGCTATAAACATCGGGGAGCTAGAGACATGGCTGATGATTAAGAGTACTTGCTGCTCTTGCAGAGGACCCAGGTTTACTTCTCAACACCCACATAGCAATTCGCAAAGACCTGCAACTGCAGTTCCAGGGGATCTGGTGCCCTCTTTTCTTCCTTCGTGGACACTGCATGCACACAGTGCACTAACATTCATTCAAGCAAAACACTCGTACACATAAAATAAATAAATCTCGAAACATAAACATCACCTTGTCATGGAAGACTGTGAGTTCCACCACAAAAGTCCCTCCTTTGAATTGAGGCAATGTGTCCCCAGTGTGACCCCAGAGTGAACATGACATTGAAGGAGGGGAGACTGAAGATAAAACAGAAAATCATTATGGTCCAATGCTATGGGATGTTTTCATGGAATTTACTGCTCAGAAGGGGGAATTCCAAGGGATTAGGAAACAGGGCCCGTTGTGGTTTTTTAGGAGACAAAAGAAAAGGAATCCAAGGGGATTACCCAAAAGGGGTCCTGCAGCTCAACAGGAATCAGCACTCCCTGGCCAGCCAGCGGAGAGCAGCCAAAAGGTCTTTGGGAGTGTCCGTATTCTTACCAACTTTACTTGGTAGGAATTCCTTCCTTCACAGAACCATCTTCCTCTCATGAGGCAAGCATCTCATACATCAGGGACAGACTTGAGAAAACCCAGTCCAGCCCCCCACTTTCCCTCAACTGTGGATGCTGTGTGACATTCTGCTCTCCCACTATTACTCTAAGATGCCATCGATTGTAAGACATCACAACTTCATGTAACACGGAGAAGGAAAAATTACTCCCAGTTTAAACTTTGACATATCAATGGTGAGAAGTAATTTAACTTCACAGATGATAAATGTAAAAAATGTACATCTTAGCATCCTGAAAATATAGCATCTATATTGATTAGGTCGATCTATCAAGTCAGCTGCCACAAACAGAAAACCATCCATCTGTGGGGTTGGGCTGGCCCAATGTAGAATTCCCAGGACTCAGGAAGCAGAGGCAGGTAGATCTCTGTGAGTTCAAGTCCAACCTGGTCTATAAGAGCTAGTTCCAGGACAGGCTCCAAAGCTACAAAGAAACCCTGTCTCAAAAGCAAAGCGAAACAAAACAAAAAAGTTTAAAAGAACACAATAATGCAAAAACTTTTTAAATGTGCAGAAAAAGGAAAGGGAGAAATGAAAAAAGAGGAATCACATGGAAATAATAAAAAAGAAAAGATCAAAGTAGCAGTAGGGCAAGGAATGGTGGTCAACTTTTCATCTCTTCTTGATTCTGAGCAGTCGGTATTCGCTGAAGGCTATATGAAACAAATACCCCTACGTTACATGAGGACCCTTAGGACAGGGAGCTCCTGCCCCTGGGGACAGGTGAGAAGGGCTCTGGGACTGGACTGTGACAAGTCTACCATGAAGTCTGGGATGCTTACTGCACTCAGGGGCCCTTGCAAGGATCTTGAGGTCTACAAATGGACCCTGAGCTGTGCTTTGCGAAATGGTAGCCAGAGTCAAGTTTGTTTCTTATCTTTTGGGAATAAAGCATTTGTTTCCTTCCCAAAAATCATTTTATATGTTGTATTTATATGTTGTGTACATCCCTCCATTTTTTTCAGAGGACTCTGGGCCTTGAGAAAAATCATCACATTGATCACTGTCTATCATCCTCTCTAGGCAAAGAACCTCTCCTACTCTGAGTCCTGGGAATTCTACACTGGGCCAGCCCAACCCCACAGATGGATGGTTTTCTGTTTGTGGCAGCTGACTTGATAGATCGACCTAATCAATGTATAGATGCTATATTTTGTGCCACCACCACCCAATTTAAACTTTTTGTTTGTTTTATTTACTTTTATACATTCATCTAATATTTTATGCATTTTTCCATTCTTGAGTAATATTTTTCTTTTCCTTGGTATTTTCTCCCCCATACTGTTTCCTCCCCCTACATTTTGGTATTATGATTTTACCTTTTACTTTAAAAAATACTCTTACATTGTTGCTGGGGTTTTGTTGTTGTTGTTGTTTGTTTTATTTTGCTTTTACATCCCAACTACAGTTTCCCTCCTTCCTCTTCTCGCAGTCTTTCTCCCTCCACCTTCACTCTCTCCCTCCCCACTCACTCCTTTTCCTCTGTTTCTCTTCAGGAAAGAGCAGGCCTCCCATAGATATCGAATAGCTGTGGTATATCAAGTAACAACAATGATTCAACCAAAAATCTATGAGCTACAAGAAGATGCTGAGAGAAACACTAAACACAAAGAGAATCTATTCAATGAAATTCCAGTAGATTTCTCAAATCTAGAGAGAAAAATAGACATCCAAATGCAAGACACATTTCAAACTCCAAATAGACAGAGCATAGATGAGGGACTTCCAGGAGCACGGGTGACCCCACCCAATTAGAAAAGCAACCAACAAAATAAAAGGAATGAGCTCACATCTGTCAATAATAATTCTAAATGCACATAATCTCAACTCACCAATGAAGAGACATAGACCATCTGACTTGGGTTACATCCACCCTTCATTCTTTTCAGGATGTACCCTTTATTGGTAAAGAGACCGACAGACTAAAAGTCAAAAGATAGAAAATGATTTATCAAGCAAACAGAAGTAAAAAAAAAAAAAACCAGCTGTTGTAGCTAGTCTGAGAGCAGATAAAACAGACCTCAAATAAAAATTAGAAGAGATTAAGAAGGTCACAGATCAAAAAAAAAAAAATGTAGCAACAGATAAGTAAGTACAAAAAGATGAATCGTCAAAGCTTCTAAAGCCTCAATTGGCATTCTGCAGACTCTTTGGTCTGTTTCCACAGCCAAACATTGTTCCACCCATGATCAAAACATGTAAAGCCAAATCCAACCCTCATAAGCAGCATAAAATTAAACCTAGACCCTAGGCATTCTACGCATGTGTTCTACAGGCTAAGAGGTTTCCATCTTAATGTGAGCAACATTGCTATTCGTTTTCATTGTGTTATAGAGTCTGACATGGGCTATTTTTCAGATTAGACTTACAGGATACTTTTTGAAGAATCTAGGCTTTTGAAAGTTCTGTGGTTAAGACAAAAATCAGGAAGTGATTTCATCTAAGAAATTTGCTGTTAAAGAGAACCAAAGTGGAAGGCATCGCACAGGCCTGCCTGCTCTCCCAGAGTCTCCAGGGAATGAACTGAGAATGGGGGAAAACAGGAAGACAGCTATCAGAAGAAATGAGTGGCGGCCAACAATTTCCAGTCCGATAACAGAGTAAATGAGGAATCTTCACAACACAGGACAGGAAAAATACAGCATGTAGCCTGCAGGGATTAGAACAATTTGAGGAAGTCCCCATCGCAGAGGGAGTGACTGGGGCCAAGCTTAAGCAGAGAGCCTCGGAAAAGTACTGCGCTCTTGTACCCCAGAGAGACATTTTAAAGAGAAAATCAAAAATGATAGGAGACAAAAGCCGTGTTCAGCAGCAGAGACAGAAGACTCCATGAGAAAGAGACATTTTAAAAAAGACCCCACTGAATCCCAGATCCTGAAAAAGCTGCATTCTTAGGAAACTCAAGCAACTGTCCCAAGTATATCTACTGAAAGCCTGAAGCCAGGCCAACAGGATTTCTCTCTACGGTTATGTCTCTGGAGAGACATAAACAAAAGTCTACTCCCTCCTCATAAGGCTCCAACAACAAACCAAACTACAATTCTGTTATACTCCAACTTGGGGAATCGGTGAGTATATTGGTCTGACTTACAGAGCATGGGTGAAGGGTCACTTCAAGGAGCATGACTCCCAAGCAGCTTCACCACCAGAAAGCCTCACCCCTGCCTGAAAGTGATATAGCTACATATCCCCTTTAGTTCCCATCCCCTTTAGTCAACCCTTCCCGGGCCACATGCTCCAGCACCTCCAAAGACCCAAGACCATGGCAATTAGGGTATGATTGCATAAACATGGCTGGGAGGTACTGTAGGAAGTGGTCAGTATCCCGGATGAGGGTCCAGTGATATTCCTGATGCTCTCCTTCTGTGAAGGAGTGTCAACGGTCAACAAACCTCATCTCCAGGGTCTCTTGCAAGTAGTCAAGTTGTTCTGATGGAAATGATGGCTGTTTGCTTGAAGGAGCATCCATGTTCTACAACGGGGAGAGGCAGGGCTTTACATGAGGACAACACAGTATTCTGTGAAACAAAAACCTACTTGGAGCCAAAGTTCACAGGTTTCAAGTGGCATGCCCAACAATGGGAAGGGCTGGATTTTACAATCAGTCTTCTGAGGGATCACCCAAAGATGTGCCCAGCATTAGTGACCTGATTCAAAATGGGTTTAGAGTGATATATTTTATGCTCTGAAAGGTGACATTAGTAAATCTAGACAACAGCACTATTAATTTGCTCTGTCAGGTTGGGGGGGAAAACTAATCGGCACAAATACTCAGCAAAACTATCTGTCATACTTAATAGAAAATGAAAAGCATTTAAAAACAGAATCATTGTCTGCTATGTTCAGCAAGTCCGTTTTTATCCCCTGCTTTTTCAGACCCGGGCCAGCTGGCCTTAGTGGGTTCCCGATAGAACATCCCCATTGTCTCAGTGTGTGGGTGCACCCCTCACGGTCCTGAGTTCCTTGCTCGTGCTCTCTCTTCTTCTGCTCCTGATTTGGACCTTGAGATTTCAGTCCGGTGCTCCAATGTGGGTCTCTGTCTCTGTCTCCTTTCACCGCCTGATGAAGGTTAATATTCAGGAGGATGCCTATATGTTTTTCTTTGGGTTCACCTTCTTATTTAGCTTCTCTAGGATCACGAATTATAGGCTCAATGTCCTTTATTTATGGTTAGAAACCAAATATGAGTGAGTACATCGCATACACTGAGACAATGGGGATGTTCTATCGGGAACTCACCAAGGCCAGCTGGCCCAGGTCTGAAAAATCATGGGATAAAACCGGACTCTCTGAACATAGCAGACAATGAGGACTACTGAGAACTCAAGAACAATGGCAATGGGTTTTTGATCCTTCTGCACGTACTGGCTTTGTGGGAGCCTAGGCAGTTTGGATGCTCACCTTACTAGACCTGGATGGAGGTGGGTGGTCCTTGGACTTCCCACAGGGCAGGGAACCCTGATTGCTCTTTGGGCTGACGAGGGAGGGGGACTTGATGGCGGAGGGGGAGGGAAATGGGAGGAGGTGGCAGGGAGGAGGCAGAAATCTTTAATAAATAAATAAAAAGAAAAGGAAAAATAAAAAATCTTTTTTTAAAGCATTTCAAAGTAATTTAAGGTCACTAAATCAGCTCTACAAAGGATACTGGAAAGAAGATTTTGGAGAATGACAAACACAACCAAAAGGATGCAAGAACGAAGTGGTGATGCTAGATATAGTAAAACAAGAAAGGATTAGAGAAAAACACCCAACACTACCAAGTCAACTAGGATTATATATATATTTCAATAGTAACTCTGAAGCCATATTAATGACTTCAACTCTCCAATCAAAAACTCATGGGTGTACATGCAAGTTTCTAAAGCTACACAGTAACCCTGCATTTCTAAACAACAGCAGCAGCAACAATAACAACAAAACCACAGACTAGCAGATTGGATTAAAAACAGGATCATTTTATATACTACCTCCAAGAAATACATCTCAGCATTATATAATTGTTGTCTTACAATGAACAGATGGAAAAAAAATATTCCAAGCAAATGGACTTGGCAAGTAAGAAGGTATCATTATTCCAATACCTGACAAAGTAGACTTCAACCCAAAACTACTCTGAAGAGATAAAGGTCACTTTATATTAATTAATGGAGCAATCTGTCAAGAAGCTATTACAATTCTAAACATGCACAGACAAAACACTTAATTTGTGCACCCAATTTCATAAAACAATACTAGTAGATATAAAGTCAGAGATCAATGCCAACACCATAATTAGTGGGCGACCTCAATACCAGGCTCTCATAAAAGAGGGAGTCCTAATAAGAAGAAACAGAAACATCAGAGTAAAGGATGTAGTAAATGAAATGGAGCTACCGGGCATCTACAGCACATTCCAGCTGAACTCTGCAGAGGGCACGTTCTTCTCGGCAGTCCATAGAATGTTCTCTAAAACAGAACATATTAAGACACAAAGCGGGCTGGAGAGATGGCTCACCGATTAAAAGCACTAACCAGTTAAGGCTGCTGCTCTTCCAAAGGTCCTGAGTTCAATTCCCAGTACTCACATGGTGACTTATAACTATACGTGTAGCCCAATGGGATCTGATGCCCTCTTCTGGTGTGCAAATATGCAGACAAAGCATCCTTACATTTGTAGATAAATTTTAAATAAATACATCTTTTGCCGGGCGATTGTGGCACACACCTTCAATCCCAGCACTCAGGAGGCAAGAGACCAGCAGATTTCTGTGAGTATGGGCCAGCCTGGTCTACAGAGTGAGTTCGGAGACAACCAGGGTTACAAAGTAAAACCCTATCTTGAAAGAAAAAAAAATGCAAGCCTCAACAAATTCAAGAAAACTGAAACTACCTCTTGTACTCTATCTGATCACAATGGAATAAAGCTGAAAATCAAAGGCAAAAGAATACACAAACTCAGGGAGATTAAACAACATGTTATTGGGTGCTGAATAGCACATTAAAGAAATAACAATATTCCTAAAAGTGAAAGAACATGATGGCACAATGCATCAAAACCCTTAGGATACAATGAAAGCAGTCCTATGAAGGAAGTTTATAGCTAGAAATGTCTGCTTTTAAAAATCAAAATTCAGCAGCTGGAGAAATGGCTCAGTCATTAAAGGCTAGGCTAACCAAAAATAAAAATCAGTGTTCTCTGGGGTGGAGATGGTTCAGTCCAGTTCAGTGCCCAGTACTGAAATGGTGGCTAACCACCATCGGAAACTCCATTTCCAGGGGATTCAATGCCTTCTTCTGACCTTCATGGCTACCAGGCATGCACATGGTACATATACACACATACAGACAAAGACTCATACACATGAAATAAAATTTCTTAAATTTTATTAGTGTTCTCAAGGAAGCAGCTTCATGAGATGCTGTGGGACTTCACACATCAGGGAGTACCCTCAGCCCACTTACCACCAGTTTTGAGGATCTCTTTGCCAGATGACTGATAAATAAGGTCCTTTAGATGACATCATAGTGTCTTCATCCCAGGACCACTCCTTGTACAAAAGGTCTTCACTTGTATCTCTAGGAAGTGGAGATAGAGTGTGGTACGTGGAAAGCGATGACGACATTCTCAAGGAAATACAATAAGGAAGGCAGTGGGGCAGGGAGACACCAGTCCTTGATGAAGCCACTATAGGGACTTCCACACACCTAACAGAGCATTCTGGAACAGGCTGCCATGCAGAGACCCAGACTGAAGCAATCCTTATTTTCCCTGGCCCGCTGCTTACTGACTGTGCACCATGTCCTCGGAAAGAGCAGGACCTTCAGAAGGCAGTTCTGGGTGGCCCAAAGCAAGTCTCCCTGAGAGCTGGGGCAACCACTGAACTCCCAGAAGATAGAAGTGATCGTGCTGAGCCTGAGGAAGAGCTCTGGGCATAGCGCTGTGTTCACTGCACAGATGCCAACCGAAGGAAGGGTTCAAGGAGTCAGGAGGGATTTAGAGATGGTAACATCTTTTTTTATTGTTATTAATTAAAGTTTTCATTTATTTTGCATCCTGACCAACATTACCCCTCACTCCTATCCTCCCATTCCCTCACCCCACCTCCCCTCTGCTCCCCCATCCACTCCTCCTTTGTTTCTGTTCAGAAAGGGGCAGGTCTCCCATGGGTGTCAACAAAGTATTACATAGCAAGTTGAGGTAGGACTAAGCTCTTTGCCTTGTGTTAAGGCTGGGCAAGACAACCCAGTATGGGGAATAGGTTCCTAAAGGTCTGCCAAAGTGTTAGGGCAGGCCCTGATGCCACTGCTAAGAATCCCACAAATAGACCACTCTACACAATTATCACACATATGTAGAGGGCCTAGGTCGGTCGCGTGCAGGCTCCCTAGGGTCCAGAGTCTGTGAGCTCTTATGAACCCAAGTTAGTTGTTTCTGGGGGTTTTCTTGTGATGACCTTGACCCTCTTGGCTCCTACAATCCTTCTTCCCTCTCTTCAACAGGATTCCCAGAGCTCGGTCCCGTGCTTGGCTGTGGATCTCTGCCTCAGTTTCTGTCAGTTACTGCATGAAGGCTCTCTGAAGACAGTCAGGGTAGTCACCAATCTGCTTACAGGAGATGGTCAGTTCAGGCACAAGATGGGGACATCTTAGGCGGAGGAAAGAAGATGGCCCAGAGAGGGACAACAAAAGGGTTTGCAGTGAGTCTGGTGTAGGGAGTGTAAGGTTAGGGTGAGAGACAGGAGGGACCAGACTTCCCACCTCTCTAAGGAAACTATCAGAGGTCACTCTTGTATTTCTCATTTGTAAGCTTTGATGTCAGTGAGTCACTATGTCCCTAGGAATGACAAGAGTCACTTTGAGTAATTAAGGCTTATGGACAGAAACAAAACAAGAGAGAGGGACTAGGCAGTATATGGATGGAGTGGCCAGAGAACATGCCACATAACCAACACTCTGCATGTCTCATGCTGCTTTCTGTAGAAGGGGCTGCAATTGTTTCCCTAATCAGTTGCATCCAGTCACAACCAGGTGGCTAAGAAGGGAACTTGTCTGGGCTCCCCCTGGAACCACGTGGGGCAAAAAAACAACACAGCTAAGGTCACACAAGACCTGAAAATATAGGCAGTGATGATAAAGAGAACAACACAGGAAAATGGACTTAAGTCCAAGGCTGGCTCCTGTATAGACTGTAGTCAGTTCAAGAGTGAACCCCTGATGTCGCCCTCTGAGCTCACGGGAACTCAGCTTCTGCAGTTTGTAACATTTAGTGAAAATAAGAAGCCACTCTTTGGTGTCAAAATCAATCTGGGTCTTCTTTGGGGCAGAGTTTCTGGTAGTGAAACACAAGAGAAACATGGACCCCAACAGCTTAGGACCCCTTTCTGCTTGCCGCTGACTTCTCCCTCCAAAAGTGAGTTACATTTCATTACCCGATAGTTACCTTTGTTTCTCATGCCAGCAAAAGGCTACCCTTTCTAATTCCTCTCTAACTTTTTCCTTGGGAATTTCTCCTACTCTCTTCATTTCACCTCTGTTTTGCAGAGAACATCATATGAGCTACGAGCGTACTGATTGCTTCTCCCAGGAACACATGGCAAGCCTTTGTTTAAGCCACAGGTAGACTGATACTGAATTATAGATTTAACTCTATAAAAGAAAAAAATCAATCTATTATTCATGACCATGGAGAATCCTATTAATGTCCTGTCCTCAGTTTGCAATAGAGTTTGCCTATACCTTAGATAGGCTGACTCTCTTAATAGATGTTAGAGATCGGCTTACCACACTGGGTATCAAAGGTATCAAAGCACATTAGCAGATTGCACGTATTACTTATTTAACCAGTGTGCTTCTTCGCTGGGTCAACTAACAGTATATTAAAATGCAACATCAATTTAGCAGGTGTGCACCTGCAGCAAATATTTACTGCCAGCGGTAAACTTGCTTTAGAAAAAGCCACCAGCCTCCCTGCTGGCCATGTGATTCTGGACCGCCAGCAGCAGCAACAGTTGGCAGCATCTCTTAGTTAAGCCATCCATAGGCTCCTACATGGACTGTGCACTTACCGATCTCAGTAGCCACCTTTCAACATCTACCAATTCTTACATTCAGAGTAAAATAGGTGTAAGAGAAATAGATTTTAATCTGTTTTGTTTTCTGAGTCTCATGTATCTGAAGCTAGCCTCAAACTCACTGTGCAACCAAGGATGGCCTTGACCTTCTGATCCCGCTGCCTTCATCTCCTGCAAGCTGAGTTTACAAGCGTGAGCCACCATGTCCAGTGTTACACAGTACTGGGATCAAATCCAGGGATTTCAGCACAAGAAGTAAGTGCTTCGTCACTTGAGTTATATCTGCAGTCTTCAAACTATCATTTTTAATGGATAGAGCATCATTTCAGCAAAAGTTAAATGAAATATTTACCGCAGATCCAGCTATTCAATGTATTCAACAAACATACACCAAGCCCCTACTAAGTGCCATGAGCTGTTTTAGGTGATGGGAACAAACGGAGAACACGACACTCAATGTTTCTGTCTTAATAGCAAAGGTTCAATAAAGGGGAATGCAACAAATAACTACACAGGCATCAAGGTGGTCCCAAGGGCTGTGAGCCAGAGAGACCGTTTAGCCATTTAAGACACTTACTGCCAAGCCTGATGACCTGAGTTCAATCCCCTAGACCCACACGATGAAACGAGCGAACAAACTCCCACAAGTTTGTGACATCCACATGAGTGTAGAGCGTGCCCCCTCAATAAGCAAATGTAACACGTTTAGAAAGAAGAGCATTAAATGGGGAAGTTTCACAATAAGGAAAGGAAGTTCAGGCCACTGTAGAGAAACTTCTTATAGCAAGTGATAGTTGATACAGGATTGGAATTTTAAAGGGGCACTCAGCCCTGGAAGTTCTGGAGTCAAAGCATCCCAAGCAGAAGTAACACAAATGGTTTTAGACATGAGAAAACCGTTAATTTCGAGTTGCAGGCGGGGATCCAATGTGTCTGCTGTGACGTGAAAGGCTAGTGTAAGACAAGGCCCCCATCTGCCCGGCTGAGCTATATTAAGAAAGTGGGATATTAAGTGGAATGAGATCTGAGCAGAAACTTATGATCTACTTTACATTTTTAGAATCTCAGTCCGGCTAATGTGCAGGAAAGATTCATAGTGGGTAAGAAGCTGTTTCAGTGGCCAGGGGCTTAGTTTGGATTCCTTAAGAAGCACAAAGACGCCGGGCGGTGGTGGCGCACGCCTTTAATCCCAGCACTCGGGAGGCAGAGGCAGGCGGATCTCTGTGAGTTCGAGACCAGCCTGGTCTACAGAGCTAGTTCTAGGACAGGTTCCAAAACCACAGAGAAACCCTGTCTCGAAAAACCAAAAAAAGAAAAAAAAAGAAGCACAAAGACAAAGATGCCAGCAAAGTTGATGCCCTGAAAAGTGGAGGGACACCTTGGCCAACACACGGAGAAATCATTGAGAAAAAGGAGGCAACAAAGGATGTATTACTAACCCAGCTTCAAGGGAAGTGTCTGGAGTTTAACCCTGCAGAGAAACACAGGAATCTAGTTCGAAATACACTGTGAGCTGGTTCCTCCCAAAGGCCAGGGGCTGGGATGTTTACACACCCACTCGCAAAGTCAACAGTGGGTATTAATTCTTCAGGGCTTGCAGCTGTAGCAGGTGGACAGACTGACCTTTCGGGACGGGAAGACAGTGACCTCTAGCACCAAGACACAAGCACTAGCTTTGGAGAGCCGGACGAGACGCGCCTGGGGGATAGAGTGGGCACCGCATTGCCTGCTATATCAGGTCAGTGCCTGGGGGATAGGAGTGGGCACCGCATTGCCTGCTATATCAGCTCAGGAGTGATAGAAGCCTGGAAGGGGACGTGATGAGCTGGTGAGAAATCGGTAGAGTCAGAGTCGGGCTGACAAGTTTTCTGGATGTACTCAGAGTCAGGGAAAAAGAGGAATTAAGGATGGCTCCTAAACCAGGGCCTTCATCTGCTGGGTGGATGGTGGGCTGGAGTAATGGAAGGGGAAATGCTGGAGGGGAAATAACACCTGAGAGTGTGCTGGAGCCTTTGTCCACCTGACAAATACCTGACATAAACCACTTAGAGGTTGGGACTGTTTGTCCACCTGACAAATACCTGACATAAACCACTTACAGGTTGGGACTGTTTCACCTGGCCCTCGGTGCCAAAGGTTTTGGTCCATGGCAAGTGGAGCCCGTGTTTCTGCACCTGCTGTGAAGACATCTTTTATGGAGAAACCCATGATGGAGGAGTGCTGGTCAGTTCCTGGCAGCCAGAAAACAGAGCAGCATGTGGTAGGGATGGCTTCCTTCTTCCTATCATTCTCTCTGAGCCCCATAATCGATTGGATAGCGCCCTCCACACTTGGGTTGGGTCTTCCCTTCCCCGTAGCCCATGTCTCAGTTTGATGATGCTCAAGATTAACCACAAGATGGGACAAGGAATCTGAAACTTCCTATAAGATTCCTATTAAGAGCCAGGCGGTGGTGGCGCAAGCCTTTAATCCCAGGACTCAGAACAGAGGCGGGCGGATCTCTATAAGTTTGAGGCCAGTCTGATCTACAAGAGCTAGTTCCAGAAAAGGCTCCAAAGCTAAAGAGAAATGCTGTCTCAAAAAAAAAAATAAAATAAATAAGATTCCCTATTAAGACTCAAAATGGAACTGTTACATAGACAATTGGATTGAAGTATCAAACTCATACAAGTCTGTTATATAGAATGAACAGATAAATTTTAGGTCAAGGACAGAGGCTATCCCTATTATTATGTTGTCCACTTAAAAATCTTAAGATAAGTTTCATATTACTAGTTATTACTATGATAAGATAAAAGTTAAAGACAATCTAGAAATTGAGCCATGGAAAATGTCCGTTCTCAGCATCCAGCCCCTCCTTCAAATAAAATACAGGTTTGTGCCTGCTTTGTGAGCTGCCTTCTTTGAAACATTTCATCTAAATTAATTATTGTGCTTTGTTCAAAGTATGTGCAACCAACTAACAGCAGAGATCTTAGGCCTGACATTTTCTGAGAAGCCATGAAATAGACGAGAATGCCACAAACATTTTCTTCTTTAAGCCTTGAAGAGACCCTTCAGTAATGACTCGGATTTATTATTGCCACCTCAGATGCCCAGCAAATTGACTCAGAAAGACTAGCTGATCTATCACCACCACACTGCAAAGGAGATTAGAGATATCCAGTCCCCAAGCCTCAAATCCATGCTCACTCCCTTGTACCACGTGGCCTGAGTGGACAGGCAAAGGCTGGTCTGACACTTCAGCTTGAGAGACTGATCCTGAGGGACTTGGGCCTCACATTTTAACCATTTGTGAGAGACACCCTCCTAAAAAAAAAATTAGAAAGGATGACAGAAGGAAAAGTGAATATCTCTCAGGATGTGTCTAGAAGGCAGTACCATCCTCAAATTGTCACCTGAGCAAATACCACCTACTGCTATATGCTCCTCAGGGGAGGTCACACGGGACAGACTTTTTATGGATGTGGATATCATATTTATTACAATGATGATTTCATTGTATGTCAAACTATGCCAAACTGTATACTTTGAGTAGATGGAATGTATATTGTGCCTCAAATAGATCTTTATAAAACTACAGAAAAAGTAAAAAAAGCAGAATAAAGCAAAATGAAAAGGTCAATGTCCATGCTGCTTTGCTTAGTGTAGTTTTGCAATGTGTTCTAAATTCACACAGTGGAATACCTTCTGCTTTATTCTTTCTGCTTGGGATTTCATTGGCTATTTCCTTTATGTTTCCATGTGCATTTTAGAATTATTCCTCTATTTCTGTGAACAATGTCATTGGTATTTTGTTATTGGTTGCATCAAGTCTGAATATCACTTTGGGTAGAATGAACATTTTAACAATATCAATTTCTCCTGTCCATAAAAATAGGATATCTTTCCATTTTTTAGATGCCTTTTCTCTTCTGTTTCTTTCAAGGTTTTCTTGACTATAGAACTCCTTCACATTTTGGTTAAATTTCCCCTTTGTATTCTGTATTTTGTAGTTATTATAAATGGAATTGCCTTCTCAATTTTAGATAATCCTCTGTTGATATCCAGAATTGCGGCTGATCATGTTAATATTCAGAACATATAAGAAACTCCAGAAATTGGATAGCATAAAATAAAATCAAACCGTCTGATATTTTAAAAGACAACAAAGCTAGAAACGGCAGTTCAATAGCTGTAACCTCAGCACTTAGGAGACTGACTGAGTCAGGAGGATTGCCAAGAGCTCAAAGCTACCCTGGAGCAAAAAGTGAGTTCCAGGCTCAGTGATCTTGACCTTGGTCTGATTTTAAAGACTCAGAAATCTCTTTTTGGTTTGGCAAATATTTTTGATGTTTGATTTTTTTATTTATTTTATTATTTCATGTGTATGAGTGTTTTGTCTGCATGTATGTCTGTCTAACAGGACATCAGGTACTCTAGAACTGCTTAAATATCTTCCTTTGTCATGGCTTGATTCTGAGTCCTGCTTCAGCTCAGGTCTTTCCTTGAATATGTCCCTAGATTTTTGGTTCTGATGCCACATCTATATTTCTGACGTGTCAACACTGGTTTCTCAAGAACATCTTCATACGGCGGCATGATTTAGGGAAGGTTCTTTGATAAAAGCGCTGGTAAAGATTTTCTGTTGTTCATCTGTGAATCTTGCGTGGACTTCCACCAGTGATTGGTTGGTTCATTGTTTTGAAGGGTTTTCTTGGGCCATGCTGGGAAACACACCTGATGTCCAATCATCCATCTATAGCATGTCGGAACGTTAGCAATGCCGACCACACTGCAGTCAAATGCGCCACCTCTAGGATTTCATCTATAAAATTTCTCATATGATGAAGATATCTGTAGTCCTGTGCTCATCACAGCGCTCTCCATGACAACCAAGACATGGAGCCCGCCTAGGGACCCATAAACAGATGTATGGATGAAGAAAATACGTGACATGAGCCACACAGGTGGCCCAGAAGTAAAAGCACCTGCTGTGCAAATTTGAAGACCTAAGTTTGAGCCTCAGGATCCAAATAGTGGAAGGAAGAACCAACTCCTGCAGTTGCCTTGGACCTCTGCAAACCACGCACATACAAAACAGCCATAATAAGTAAAATTAATTTTTAAAAATTTTAAAAGGAAATATGAAATATATAACAGTGGAGTTTTACTTGGTCACAAAGAAGAAGAAAATTACGCTGTCTGTAGAAAAATTAATGTAGTTGGACATCATTGTGTTGAGTAAAATAACTCACTATTCCCCCCCCCGCCCAAAGATAAATGTCAAATATCTTCTTTCAAGTATTAGGCAGATGTCTAATTGACGGACAAAGAGGAAAAGGAAGAAAAGGGGTGGGAGGAAGAACGGAGAAAAGAGAGGGTTAATTTAGAACAAAGTACATTATACGCATATATGTAAACATGCTAATGAAAGCCCTTTGTACAACTAAAACACGCTTACAAATACAAACAAAACTAGTCTTTTTTGTTTAACTCATTTCCTAAGCTCCTCTAACTGCATCCTGCTTCTATGAGAGCCCTATTCCCATCTCAGGGCTAAGTGTTCCAATAACTAAGTCCTATGTGGCATTCAGTCAGCATGGAGTTGCAGCACCCTGCCTCTGCCCCCTCAGCCCTGGACTCTGTGCCTCGAACATTCTGCTCTCCGAAAGTCATCCTCCCCCGTGCTCAGGATGGCCGCTTGCTCTTTCTCCACTCCACTCGCACACGGAGCTGGTGTCAGGAGCTCAGCTAGGTCTGACCACTCCGCAGGATGAGTGGATCATGACTTCTTGGCTCCTACTTACTGCTCACCTTCCCCAGGAGGAAGCCACCGGCTTGCTGCAAGTGCTCCCTTTTGTAAGAGTCTACTCAAGGCCTTTACTAAAGCAAGCTAAAAATATAGATATCGTCATTTGTCTACAGTGAATCCTAAGTCCAGCTGAGAAGCAGCCCTGGGAACAGTTAGCTGTGTATTTCTGTGAAGTTACTGCACTGAAAAAGATGTCAGGTCCTTATTCAAGGAGCACCAGAGAGGTTGAGGGGACAGCTCTGTCAGCAAAGTGCTTTCTATGCAAGAATGAGGACCTGGGTTTTATCACCCACATGTGTGTAAAATAAACTTGGTGTGGTAGTGTATCTGCCTATGCCTCGGCATCGAGGAGGCAGAGATGGGAGGATGCCTAGGGCTTACTGGCCAGCTAGTCCAACCAAATCCACAGCCACAGATTCAGAGACACATGCTGCTTCAAAGGCAAAAGCAGCTGAGGACAACCTGACAGTGGCCTCTGTTCTCTCTCTCTCTCTCT
The DNA here is from genome assembly GCF_000317375.1 of Microtus ochrogaster. NCBI lineage: Eukaryota > Metazoa > Chordata > Mammalia > Rodentia > Cricetidae > Microtus > Microtus ochrogaster. The sequence continues at coordinate 191,754 of NW_004949168.1, read as the reverse complement.
CTCTCTCTCTCTCTCTCTCTCTCTCTCTCTCTCTCTCTC